>NW_015505552.1:98684-152684 GCF_001515645.1 Sinocyclocheilus grahami
GCTCCCTTCCGACTGTTTGGGACATCTGGAAAATTGATTGTTCAGAGAACAAATGGTGAACGCTACCATGAGTCCTGTGACGCGCCAACAGTGAAGCATCCTGAGACCATCCATGTGTGGGGTTGCTTTTCAACCAGGGGAGTGGGCTCTCTCATAATTCTGCCCAAAAACACTGCCGTTAATAAAGAATGATATCAAAATGTCCTGCAAGAGCGACTTCCAACAATCCATGAGCAATGTGGTGGTGATCCGTGCGTTTTCCAGCATGATGGAGCACCATGTCACAAAGCAAGAGTGATAAAGAAGATCATTACATTCAAATTTTGGATCCATGGCCAGGCAACTCCCCAGATCTCAATCAAATGGAGAATCTGTGGTCAGTCCTCAAAAGGCGAGTGGACAAGCAGAAGCTCACAAATTGTGATCAACTCCGAGAACTAATAAGGCAGGAATGAATCGCCATCAGTCAAGATTTGGTCCAGAAGCTAATATCCAGCATGCCAGAGTGAATTGCAGAGGTTATGAAGAACAAGGGTCAACATTGTAAATATTGACTCATTATATTTTTTTGCCAATAAAAGCCTTTAAAACTTGTATGCTTATCATTGTTTTTCAGTATACTATAGAAACTAAAAATAATCTACAAATACTAAAGTAGCAAACTTTGCAAAGCACAATTTATGTCACTGCCAATGTTTTGGCCATGACTGTATATAAAACAATATTGTCAATATTGGATCAATATGCCCCACTCCCCCTTATAGTTTATTTATTTATTTATTGTTTAAATGTGCTTGCAACAGACCTTGAAACTCATGACTGGTCTATGTATTTAAAAACAAAACAAAAACGGTATCGATTATTTCAAGTGTAGCTGTATTGTACACCAATGACCGCACTTTCCACCTAGGCTACATATGGCCATGGAAATGAGAATTCCATGAGAGTTCCAAAAGACCATCAGATATTTTTTTTTAAATTCTTAACTTCCAAAATAGTACCTTTTTCTGTACTGTATTATGTAACTCATATTTATCATCCACATCCTTCTAATTCTTTCTTTCACAGACTATCAAGTGCCTTCTGATCCATCCTAACCCAGAGTCGGCCCTGAACGAAGAGGCTGGGAGGTTACTTTTGGAGGACTATAAGGAGTATGCATCCCGTGCTCACCTTCTAACAGAGATCCATGCTATGGGAGGCACGTCAGGGGCCCCTCAAGAGCCTGCTGATGGACCCCAACCCAAAAAGCATGCAGGAGACCCAAACAAACGTGTAGCCGGGGCTGGTTTGGTAACAAATGGTGTTGCCGCCAACAATTTAAGTAATAGCAGCTCCAGTGGCACAAGCAGTAGCAATACCAATATAGTTGCAAAGAAGAAAATGGATAAAAAACGAGCTCTGAGGCGGCTATAAAAGAGAATGAATCTGTGCTTTTTGTGTACATATAAATATTGAAGTGTTCAGACCACCTTTTCTCCTTAATCTGTTTTACCATTTTTAGAATGACATTCATTTTGTCATGCTCCTACCAAATCACTCCTCTCGTTTTTGTTCCCTTGTCTCTTTCAACTTGCTCTCAGGACTTGAACTGTCTTTGTGACAATTCTCTTTGTTTTGTTCACGAAAAGGGTTTTCATCTGTGTTTCAGAAATTTTACAATTGTTTAGAGTATGAAAACAGTAGTAAAAGTTTTGAAAGTTCATTTGGGGCCTCTAGGGTTATCATGACCATAAGCAGGATTTTGGTGTGTACTGTCAGCACAGAATTTATAATATATTTAGATTTGCAGGTGTGATGGGACAGTTACTGTAATGCTGTCCTATTGTAGTTGGACTGAACCCATTATATTTTTTTTTTTCTTTTTTTCAGGGGTTTAATGAAGAATAGTACATTGCACAGAATTTGACCGTTGTGTGTTTGTGGTGAAAGAGATGCAGGATCAGGAATAACAGAGGGGGGAGTTAAAAATGTGGTTGAACATTAGTCATATGAATATTATGTTTGTTTGTTTAATTTTTTTTTTATATGTGGTATTTTAATTGTGTCCAGTTTTTACTAAATTTGTCTGTTCGTTTCTATTTTGTGGTTCACTTTTCAAAAGGCCTTTTTCCATTTTTAAGTGAATGGCTATATTTCCCTGACACTGATGCTTGAGATTGAATCCTTAAAGCCTTTAGGCCAGTCAGGGTAGACCAATGGGGCTAATAGTTAATCATGAAATATGAGCCAGAAGTGGTGTTCAGTCTCCTCTTTAAAATGAAGTAGTTTGGTTATACTTTTCAATAAGAACAATAATCCCTTTTTATATGACCACAGCTGCAATTTTCTCTGGCTCTACTGGTCTCTCAATCAAAAGGTTGTTAAGGAATCTTCTCTGGTAGTCTGTTGTTACCTGTTGTTATATTATATGGGGCCTTCAGTTCCCAAAGATCCTCTCTAACGAAGTGATATGAACTTTGGACAAGATGTGTTTGCAGAAACTGTTTGCCCATATTTAAAAGTTTGTGGATAAACAATAGGGCATTTTGTGGCCATTATTTAAGTTATTTAAATTAATAAGAAATAAAGGAATTTTAGGGAGCAATTTGATTCTTCCTTTTATTTATTTACAGAAAAACTGTGTTAGTCTATTTTTGTTCTGTTCTTGTCTGTGTTTGTTGGACAATTGAAACTAAGGAAGGAAACTAGTTTATCTTTGACTTATTGTGTGTTGGGTTTTTCTTTTTAAATGAATTTGCCAGTTAAGGGAATAGTTCGCACAGAAATTAACATTTACTCCGCCTCGGGTCATCCAAGATATGATTTTATTTCTTCAAACAGATTTCTTTAGAACATATTTTGAGAACTGTAGCATTGCATCATTTGTTCACCAATGATTCCAGTGGAGTGAATAGCTAATAAAAACAAAACAATTATTCCAAAAAAGTGGAAAGCTGTTTAAAAAAAAAAAAAAGCAAAATCATTCAGATTTTAGCCTAAAATCATTGTTTCTTGCTAAAATGTGTTCTTTATCCATAACATTGCTTTCTCCAGTTAAAGTTGTCTGAATCAGGAGAGAAATATGCACTAGTCAAGTGAAAATTGTTCTAAACAAATATGCTGGTGGTTTTTGGTGGGAGTGGATAACCCTGATAGACTTTTTCACTGGAGGAAGTGTTATTATGGATTATGGCCAGAAGTGATGGTTTAAAGGTAAAAACACCAATGATAAATTAGTTTAATTACTTCACAAGATGTTAATTGATAGACTGGCGTTGTGTGGATTATTGTGATGCTTTTATCAGCTGTTTTGACTCATTCTGATGGCACCCATTCATTGCAGTTGATCCATTGGGGAGCAAAAGATACTAAAATGCTACATTTCTCAAAATCTGTTCCGATAAATAAATAAATCTGGGATGGCCTGAAGGTAAGTACACTTTCAGCAAATTTTCATATATGGGTGAGCTTTTCCATTAAGTGTTCTGTACATGTTCTCCAGGTCTGTATTTACATCTGCCCAGTAGTTACATTGGCGTCTTACCGTTCAGGCTGCTTTCACCCAGCACTGTAACATTGTATAATGATGGAGACGTGCAGATGGTTAAAAACAAGCTGTTCAGTGTATTTCGCCCCTTGAAACATTTAATGCCATATTCGGTTTCCCCCCCATATTCAGAGAGCGCATTGCGGGCTGTAATTTGTGCGTGTTATGAACGGATGATCGGTTCTCGCAGGTTTCCTGAGCGGCCAAAACAGCGGCCCACCCACCTGTATCGGAATAGCTAAGTGCGCACCGGCTAATTGCTGTCTGTAGGAAGGAAAGCCGATGAGGGGGAAGATATGAGCCTGAAGTACATATACGATAATCGAAAAAATTTAAAGCATTTATTTAAATCAATAAGGTTTCAAATTTCAGTGGGTTGCACAATAGGCCTAAACAAGTCTGCAAAACGGCTCGCCCTTTTCACCTGAGAATCACAGTACCAAGAAAAACATACATGAATTGCTCCACTAGCACAGAGTGGTTAATATTTCATGCCCTCGGTGGGTTATGTGCTGATTGCATCGCTCTCCGTGGTGCTGAAATGGCTATTGACGGCTGTCGTTTAGCCAGAGGCGCCGGTAGAGGCTCAGCGTTTGGCTGCATGCGTCTCTATCGCCGCAGAGGATATGTGATGATTAACCCGAGCTCATTTGTTTGATATTAGATTAGGTGCAGATTAATTAAACGAAGTATTTATCACCAATTTAATCAAGCATGCAATTGCCTAGATCAGTGTTTCCCAAACCTGTCCTGGAGGACCCCCTGCCCTGCACATTTGGGATGTCTCCCTGTTAGATAAGGGAGACATACAAAAGGTGCAGGGGGGGGGGCTCCAGGACAGGTTTGGGAACCACTGGCCTAGATGATTAATCTTCGATAACTAAGGACTTATTTTAATGCAAGTTGTATTTATTGCAAAGAAGAGTATTTTAATGCAGATTGAATCAATGAAAATATCTATGTAAATATACATCGTGCAGTACCTAATTCATTACACGTGTTTATTTTTAAGTACTTGTGTGAATGTAAGGCTTTTATTATAGGCTGTGTCATCATGCAGGGTTGTCCCCCCCCCCAGCTTTTTTTGGGTATTTTTTTATTTGCACTTTGTTTGCTAAACCCCTCGCTGCCACATTTAACAACCGCTACACGTCTTTATTTCGATGCCTTACTGGTTTTCTGCAGCAACCCATTCTTGTGTTCTTTAAGGAATCAAGATTATTAGTCACAAACAAAAATGACATCGTTGCCATGGCAACCGGTCAGTGTGTCTCCCTTCAGCACACACACACACACACACTCACACACCATATTGCTTACCCAGCCATAATCGTGGCAAGGATGAGAAGTAGTTTGAGAAACGAAACACTTGGAGCAGTCGGGAATCGACGCATCAAACCCTCATCAACACCGTCTCGCGAAGCCAATAAACGCACTATTCAGCGCAGCGGACCTCTGTGAGAACACCCGCCTCATTCCTCCGGTGTTTCGTGACAGGGTCGGAATGTTCTTGTGTGCACACTTTGCAGGCGGCGTCGATTAACGGCAACGTTAAAGAGCAACACAGAGAAAAAACGCATGGCATCAGTGCTTTCCGTTTTTTTGAGCGTTATTTAAAATATTGGAGGGACTTCGGGAAAGGTTATCTCACCTGGAATACTTTCACAGTACATAACGTTTACACGCAAATAAGTTGTGCACAATCTTTTGCCTATCGCTAAAACTCGATGCTTTATCTGTAGTACGAACATGGAAACGACTGGGGTAGGTGAGAGAAAATCCTGGAAAGAAATTAGTGACTATAACTGTTGTTTTGTTGCCAAAAGACGAGACTGCCAGCAGTAGGGAAGTGCTGCAACAGTTTGTGGAAATAACAGAATTTCTCAGCCATCATCGTCTCTCAGGGTTGAATAAGATGTGAGACTGGCGCTGTTGAGGAGCGGCAGAAATCAGCACAGGTAAGTCGCTCAAGTTGAACTATTTTTCAGCAAGTCATTTGATTGACTCACCAGACGTCTATGTTTGGTTCTCTATCTAAGTTTCGTGATTTGCGCTGAGAAAAAAAAAGGATTGTTAGACTAGTTCGGCATGCTCGTGTCACATTTTGTTTTTAATCAATTGCAAGCGACCGGAGGAAGATGTTCACACACATGAAAGTGTAAGGTGGCTCCACATCACCATTCGTGCAAACATGCATTCACGCCTACGCAGACGGCCATTCAGTGCTCTCGCCTAATCGTCTTGTCCACCTACTCACCCGCGTGCGAATTACAGGTCCACAATCCACAAGAGACACGTCGATATACGATAGTTTCACCTTCAGCCATCAGAGATGTATCAAACCCTGTTATTATTGGGGAATATGACTGTAGCGAGAGCAACAAAAGTTTTTATTTGTATTTTTTTATGTTAGCTTGTGTTATGCAAAATTGACAGAATTAACAGAACACACCCTGGTGGCATTTTCTAAAACCAACTTCTAAAATATAATTGTGGGTGATTTTTTTATATTTTATTTATTTTTTTTGTGTGTGTTTGATAACTGCAGGTGAAAAGCAGAGATGGCATCGCTCTTGGAAATTATGACAAATCTGAGGTTTATGCTTGTGAATTAGGCTACGTTATATACAACACCTTCTGGTTCCTTTAGTTTAAAAGAAAACAAAAAAGGCCCGGGCCCTGCCAAATAGAGTTCAGTAATCAGGTGAAACTTAAAAAGTAAAGAAGTCCTGAGATCCAGTGTTGATCATTTAAATGACTGTACATTCATTTGTTGATTTATTTGAACTGGTTTCATTATCCCAGCTCATGAATAAAGCTGGTTTTCTTGTTTGAAAGTAAAAATTCCTGTCAAGAGGCACCGAGCAGAATCTGTGCTTGCCAAATGGCACATTTTGGTGCTTCGCAACACACTGTACTGATTTTTTTGGGGACTGCACATATGACAGAAGCCTTAGTCTCTCTCATTCTGTCCTATGTGAAAATTACTCATCTCATTCCTTTAGATCGAATGACGCTTTTTTGTATTTCACTTCTCATTGGATTCATTTGACAGACCAGCCCTTTCCAGAACAAGGCAGTGCATTTATAAATATGCATTTTTAATATGAGTGTATGTTATAGATGCATAGGCTTTAGGACGTAATGGACTGCTAGTCAAGTCCACGAGTAGCCTGGAGTGTCATGGGGGGTATGAAGGAAAAAGGCAAACTATTTGTCTTTCACGAGAACAGCAGTTTTAGAGGGGAGAAGAAGGTCTATTCATCCTATCTATCATTCTCTTTCTCCTTCTCCCCTTCTATACAAGTCTGAACTACTGCAGTGCTATTCTGAGGGAGAGTGAGCTGCCTCAACCCACGCACTGAATATCACGGAGAGAGAGGGGGAAATGGTCGAGAGAACATCCAAAACAGACATGTTTTGCAACAGAAATACAATGAAATAGGAGAATAGCACAATTTCCTAAAATCAGATTAGAAGCGGATGAATCGTCCGTGATTCCTCTGTGAACTCACGTTCTAGAAACTGTTTGTGAATGCGCCACATCTTCAGTGTCACATCTCTTAGAAGTCGCCCACAGTGCCTTGCTGATTGGGTGCCGTGTTCAGGAAAAGCTAATCCAGTTTGTAGAGGCGCATACTGTTTCACATAGACGAGAAGGTGTCGAAATGGCCTACGCTTTATTATAGAGATGCGAATGAGAGGTTACTGTTTTTAATGTTATGGGCTGTTCTTAGGCTTGCTCCTGTGAAAACTGTAAATGGCCCACATGAATCACTCAACGCCACACCTGTTCAGATCAGAGTTCCGTGACTAAAATGTCTTCTCTTGCTGCTTAGTGCTTGCAGCCGAACTTCTCACAGGTGTGCGCAAAATACAATGGTGAAAAAAGGAAAAACATTCTGCCCACGTTGGTCGCTTGTTGCGTTGTATGTGCAAAATCCGTAATTACATCTGTCAATGCAAAGTCCTTTCTAAAAGCACTTTGGCTATTTAATGCTTCCATATTAATTATGCACAAAATGGGGGCAAAACCACAAGCAGGTTATGTTCTGCTAATTATGAAAGCGTTATTGGCAGCAGTGTTGAAGTCGTTTTGCAGCATTCATCAAGTTCCCAGCATTACATAAGTGAATACAGTCTGAGGATTCAAATAATTATTTTGTAATATACCAAATTTTGTATATTTCAATCATTACTTTTATTGTGGAATATATAATCAAATTCAGTCATGGCAATTTTAAACATTTGCCACATCTTTATTGCATCTTATAATATTATACACTGAAAAACAGTTTTCTCTCAGAAACTGCCTATAAATTTAATAAACAAGTACAAAGAAATGGCAAGTAACACATTGAATTAAATGTGAAATTTTGAAGTAGAAAAATATATAATTGTATACATTATTGAATCAATATATAATATTAATTGTATATTCTTTTAAAACAAATAATCATCGTTTTATTTACAACTTCAAAAAAACATTTATAGTGTATATAATATAATTGTATACATTATTTGCTTGAACTTGAATACAAGCAGTGCTTGTTCCCAGATTTATGGTGTTAATGTTATGTGCATTACTTTAAAAAATATTTCAGAGAACGTTTAGCTAATATTTTTACGTTACATTGAAATAATTTAATAGTTTTTCTTTTTCATACTTTTGTCAATTTGAGCCTACCAATATTTTCTGTGTATTGTGTTTTGAAATTATACCTGCATTTTTTTTGTAGTATTTTCTTGTAAAACATACTCAAATAAATAATGCTTTATTTACAACTTTAAAAATACTTTTTACAGTGTGTCTTAACACTGCTTGTACACAAATGTATGGATTTCATGTTATGTTCATGACTTTCAAAATACTTCAAAGAATAATTAGCCCATATTTTTATATTTCTTTAGCATTTAAATTATTAAAAACAATTTATTTTTTATTTTTGTGAATTTGAGCCTGTGTACTTTCTGTATTTTCTTTGTATTTCTATCCCGAAGTATTTAAAAGTATATATTTTTTAATTTCTAAAATCAGTCAATATTCCATAGTTGACTCCTTTAGCTGACGTACAGAACCAGCTTGATGCCACGACGCCACTGTAGATGTGCTGTATAGCCGCTATACCTCAGATGAGAGCGCAGCCTGCAGCAGTGACACAAGTATTATTTGCCTGGCCAATGCTGTATTTCCTGCAGATTTTTGTGTGGCTCCTTTCTGTGCAGTTTTCCTTAGTGGTATCTGTGCCTCATTACATCAAAGACGTGCTGTTTTGTTGTCTCTTATGGCATTAACTTGTTGATCTGCGATGACAGATTTTGTATACTCACTCTTTCGGAGGACTATACGCATTTTTTATACCTGTAAAAAGTGCAGTTTGTGAGCCAGCATACTATCTGCATGTGTTGCAGTCTCTACGTTTGGTGTTAGCACTGTATGTTCCCGGTGTTGTGTATTGTGTACACTGTGTGTGTGTGTGTGTGTGCGTATGTGTGTTAGTAAGTGTTGTCACTGAATGCTCTCCATTCTCTTCCACCCACACACCGCACTCCCACATACACACACACAAACACACAAAGCACCTCTCCGTCATACCTCTGGCTCTGTGCACTTCTGCTATGCTGTGCTCATATTTAAATCTCAACCCTGCATTTATCTCGCTTTTCTTTTGTACTTTACCCAACCTTCTTTTATGTGCTCGACGGTTTTCCACAGGCCCCTACAGTTGTGAAAAATAAAGCATATAGGTATTGATTACAGAATAACTTTAGCACAACACTGTAGGTCTATGTGTCAGAATGTTTGTGAGGAAGTGAAAGAGTCAGTGTCAGGAAAGCAGCATCTCTCTCTTGCTTTACCCCCTACTTCGTGTCACGCATCATGCTATGCTCTCTGAAAAGGACTGATCACTATTTGTTCAGATCATTGCTACTATTCACTTCTCTCAATGCTTCTGATTCATAGTGACTTGTTGTAACACATTAGACAAACGGTCATCACATCAGCCCTTCTTTTCAGCGTCATGAGCTGGAATCTGCAGCTGTACTGCACGCACTTAGTATAAATGTTAGATTTAGGGTTAAGGACAGATTTAAAGGATAAATATTAAATGTAATCCATCTTGCTTAAATCTAAATGTAAATATTAAATCAATGTATAAATGCTAAATGTACTGTATATTTATTCACAGAATATTGCTGTTACTGTAGTTAAGTGTTTTTCAAGTATCAGTACTTAATATTTACTTCACTATATTTCAGTGCATAATATCTTACATTTTACTTCACCACACTGCAGAAAACACGCTGTTCATCGTTATTTCAACAATGTATTTCAAGAAATTGCTTGTGCTCTGAAACATGGTAATGAGGTCCGATTCGTGAAAAATCATTATTCTGTGGCGATTCATTTTTTTTTTTCTTTCTGTTTTTTTTTTTTTTTCCAAAGGACCTTTTGAACTGGTTCACAAATTGCAAGGAAAGATTCATTCATGAATCTGGACTGATCAGTTTGCAGTGGTTTTGAAATATCTATCTATCTATCGTCTTTGCAGAAACAACATTACACAAATAAAAAAAAAAATAGACAAAAGGAAAAATTCAAAGCAAACGCGTAGAGATAAAGATAATACATATTTTTACATCCAGGAATATACAATTTCAGACTTTCTATTATGTTTTTTAAAATATTTGAAGAATCATAACTAATACGATTATCAGAGCATGCATGTCGGTTTTACTGATAGGGCAAAAGAAAGTTAGCTATTGTAATGATGAGTTTTGCTTATAGTTTATTGCAAATAGAAATCATATACACGACTATACAATGCTTATTTGATCAAATAATCAGTTAATGGGCAAGTTGTTTAAGAGTTCATGTTAATGTTCAAGAGTCATTTCATTGTCATATTTTGCGGTTGTTTACATGTTTCACACACTTCTCAGTAACTTTGATATTAAAAGTTTAATATTTTGATTGTGTGCAGCAATTTCTTTAAAAAAATGAATGTTTGCTTATTTGCAGATATGTGTATTTAATGTCTGCATTCACTAATATTTCTTATGAACAAGCGCTGGCTAGTTAATGCATGGTCTCCTTGAATAAACCAATTTTTTTTATTGTAGATAATGTGTATAGACATACAGTTCAACCCCATAAAAAAACTCTTTTGTGTTGAATTCTGTGGATTCTATATTGATCACATAAGTTGCTGCATACCTTATTTGCCTGTCACATGCCATACGTGTCACAATGAAAATAATAGGCTGCCATGCAGATGACAAGCTAACTATGATCTTTCAAAAACTTTCACAGATGTCTGTGTGTGTGTGCTTGTGCACATGTAGGATGTAACATCAATGTGTTGATTTCTTTTCAGAGGCACATCGCTTGATAGCTGAACACTTCATAACCGCCAGTGGATTCCCAGATCAACCCTGCAAAAATAGTGAGGAAACAGCCATGTCCACACCATGGGATTTTAAACCATTTCACCAACAGCTTCAGCAAACCGTTTCAAACGTTTCTCGGTCTCAATGAAAACTGGGCTTATCTTAAAAGCAAATCTGCTGCGTGAACCTTAAGAAACTGGAGAGCGACTGCAAGGTTTACACGTAGTCACTCTCCTTGGAAATTGTGAAGACAATCAGCCTTGAAAACGTTTTACGTCTTTTCTGCCACCATCATCGTTTTTTGTGTGTCTGTGTCAACGGTTTATTATACATTCTCAATACACACCTAAAATAGGTGTAGATAGGGCGTACATTTTATATCCAACATGACAGATGACTCTATTCATATCTGATCTCTTTGAACTATTTTAAATTTGCACGCAGGATTATCCATTTGGTAATTCTTCACATGCTGAATGAGGAAACACACATTCAGTTTAGTTCTGTAATGTATAGGCCATGAATGAAATACTGAACAAAATCAAAATGATTCCTCACCATACTGCCCTCAAACCGTCAAAAGAGTTCAACATTCGGAGTAGTTCTGTTAACACATAAACAAGTGCAGTAGAACAAGATTAATTTCTGAGGTTATTATTATTATTTTTTTTTCACCAAGTGTATGGAAATTGTTTATACTTGTTAATAATAGTAAACATTCAGGGAGCATTACAGAGAGTTCAACATTCGGAGTAGTTCTGTTAACACATAAACAAGTGCAGTAGAACAAGATTAATTTCTGAGGTTATTATTATTTATTTTTTTTCACCAAGTGTATGGAAATTGTTTATACTTGTTAATAATAGTAAACATTCAGGGAGCATTACAGGTCAGGGAAATCTGCTTAAAGACTAAGTGCCATTGCTGAATGTAAGGAGTGTCCAAATAAAAAAATAAAATACAATAAAAAAATTGTGGCGAGAAGCAAAACATTAGTTTACATTTTAAAGATGTTTACAGTTGCCCCTTTCTCTTAAATGAATATTTAATTCTGATAAGTGCCAAAATGGGGAATTAAACCTAAATACTTTTAATGTACACAGTTGTACTACAACATAATTGCCTTCATGTGTCATGAAAACACTAGCTACTAAAGTAATAGAAGGACAGTAACGAGAAGCCATTTTGTTTGTCTGTGGAAATGTGTTTTTGAAGAAAGCCACAAAAGGGAATATTTGCCTTGTTAATACATTCAAAACTGACAATTTGTTAAATAGTCTTTCATTTCCTGTTTATACATGAACTAGCCAACTGTATGTTGCCTGCACAGAATATTGTCAGCGTTTGAATTGTTTCACATATTGTTCAGGTTTTCCAGCTATATGTTGGACGGAAGCGCCGCATGATGAGAGAATATGTGTTGTGTAACTCACCTTGAAGCTGAAAGCACATCAAAATAGTTATTTTTCTCTCACGCCGTCTCGGAGTGTGACCGTTCACAGCACACACTTTAACAGACTTTGAGAACAGATTTTTCTTTCGAGACTGTTTTGATATAGACTCAGATTTCATACGTCGGAGGGCTGCTACAAGGATATTTTACATACAGCGCAATCAGGCTGTTTTTACAAAATTCGGCATAGTGCGGTGGGTTGAGTCAGCGAGAGAAAATAGCAGCGTTAGTCATGTAAAGATGATGCCCACCTTGGAAGCTCGAATGCGTGTCATCATTCTCTTCCTGCTAATCGCTGTCCCACTTAACGTTTCCTCTGCGAGCGTCCCGGGCCCCACCAGAAACACACTAAATGGGCCTATCACCATAACCCCGACGCTCAACCCCAGATCTCAGGGTAGGGGCTTTCTGTACCCCCTTTCTAAAAATGGTGGGGGTATGCGAGGGAAGTCCATGAATCGTCGGCCAAAGCAGCCAGCTGGAGTGGCAGAAATGCCCCTCAGGCCACTGCCTCAGATAATGCTGCCAAAGAATGTAACGACTGATGCACTGAAGGCCCCTTTCGGAGCAGCGCAGGTAGCTCCGCCTCCTCGCAAACTGGTGGAAGTGGACGTGTGTCGGGGTTATTATGATGTCATGGGGCAGTATGACCTCACCTTTAACTGCTCCAAGGATGACTTCATCTACTGCTGCGGCACCTGCCATTATCGGTTTTGTTGTCCGGACCGTACTCGAAGGCTGGACCAGAACATCTGCCACAACTACCATTCCCCTGTGTGGGCCAATACGGCCCCCCCTGCGAGCAGACCCCCACCGCCTGCCCACCCAGACCTCAGCCGCATCGAACAAAGCAACAACACGGTCTACGTCATTGGCGGAGTCATCTCGTTTACAGTGGCAGTGGCAGTGGCCATTAAAGTGGCATTCCACAAGGCATCACGGCAGCCTAGGAACAGAGAACTTGACATGCCCAGGTGAGAGTTCATGAGTCTTGATCAAAAAGGATGTTTGATCTACCTTAAATTGTGTTCTATTGACTAATCGTTCCTACATCCTTCCCTGTCAGGGCTCTTGTGGAAATGTTGCGTCACCAGTCGAGTCCAGTTCAAGAGGGAGAGAGAAACAACAGTGTAGCCTTGGGTACTGGAGGAGGAGAGGGAACTCTTGGACGACCCCCGAAAAATCACTATCCAACGCTACAGAGTAAAGATAACCGACGTGAGTGGAAAACTCCATAATCTCCATACATAGGGGAGATGCCCCCCTTAAAGGGTTAGTTCACCCAAAAATGAAAATTAGTCCATGTTTTACTCACTCTCAAGGCATCCTAGGTTTATATGACTTTCTTCTTTCAGACGAATGCAGTTATTTAAAAAATTGTCCTGGCTCTTTCAAGCTTTATAATGGCATGGGTGGGTGTTTTTGTTCAACAGTCCAAAAGTAGTCAAATAAAGCGCATCCATCCATTTTAAAACATGCATCACACAGATCCGGGAGGGGGGGGGCCTCCTGTAGCGAATCGATGCGTTTTTGAAAGAAAATATCATATTTAAAACGATATAAACAGTTTTGTGTAACTTCCGATGACTGTTGTAAGTGCGTTCATGAGAGACTGCCTTTCCGACGGATGACGTAGGCACAGCACATGCGCATGTGAGTCTCGCGAAAACCAACGTTTGTTTACAGGAGCAAAGGAAGCAAAGTTTCCTTACTTTACCAAAGGAAAACCTGTCTCCTCTTGGCTTATATCGAAATTCTCTGACATTTTTCTTTACAAATCCTTGATTTGTGCTTCTAATTCTTGATCAGCATTTTGTTTTGTTCTCTCTCCGTCATGCTTCCGAGTTCGTCACTAATCACCGGCGCTTACACTACGCATACGTCCTACGTCATCTGCCGGAACGGCTTCCGCCTAGACAGTTAGCAGAAGTGAGAAAAAGGTGTTTATATAGTTTTAAATATGGATATTTGTCTTATAAAAAGGCATCGACTTGCTAGAGGAGGCCTTTATTCACCCCCCGGAGCCGTGTGATGCGCGTTTTAATATGGATGAGTGCACTTTTTTTGACTACTTTTGGACTGTTGAAAAAAAAAACCTGCCCACTGCCATTATAAAGCTTGAAAGAGCCAGGAAAATTTTAATATAACTCCGACTGGTTTCATCTGAAAGAAGAAAGACATATACACCTAGGATGCCTTGAGTAAAACGTGGGCTAATTTTCATTTTTGGGTGAACTTAAGAACAGTGTATTTAATTTAGCAAGATGAATTTAGCATGTTTAAGATCGTATTACTATTTAATATATCATTAATAAAATGTATTATAATTTATTATTAAGAGAAATTAATAGAAACATTAATTGGTAGCACGAAATTGACAGTCATGAAAGGGGACAATCTTGCACCCCTGGGGTGAAATGAACCCCTCCCTTGGGCTATTTTTAAAAAGTTTGTATTTATTTGTTTGTTGTTGAAAAAGTTAAAAATACTAAATTAAATATTCTATGTACATTTATGCATTCAAAGTAGTTAATAATTACATACAAATCAGATAACAGAATCCCTATTGAAGAGATAGATCTGAATTACACTAGATACACTTCTAATCAAATATAGACATCATATAATCATATTATTTGAAAAGATGTGATAGCAATATTCTATGAATTCAGTTCCATAAATCCATGAATTATTCAGTTGAATTAACCTATATGTTATAATGAATAATGAAGGTATTTGAAATGTACATACAATACTACACTATTTAATTATGATATTATTAAAAGTTAATTAATAATAATTATTTAAAAATATATATATTATTGCAGAAGCAGAAACATGTCACTGGGGACTTTCTGCCCCATTTCTGAGGGGGGCATCTCACTTTAACTTTTTTCTTTAAAAGTAAAAATGAAAATTAATATTTGTTATCATACAAATTATAATGTGCGTCCACAGATCCTCCATTAACAAAAATACATAGCTTTAATATGAAACTTAAATTCAGGTCACTATAATCCAATGACAAAAAATGTAAACCCCAAACCTGTTCAAATGGAATAAATCTCACAAATGTTAATGTGTAAATGAAAAGTCAAGATTAATGAGAGCATAACCATCCACTAAATGTACTGAGATTTATTATTATTAATATATATGGTCAAAAAGAAAATTAAAAGTCCATTATTTCCATATTCAATTTCCATAAGCTATAAAATGAAATGTCCATTATTAAAATCCATTAAAATCCATTAAGACTGATAAAAAAATCCCATTAATTGCATGTCAACAGCTATAACTTAAAAAAAAGTGTCCTGGGTTAAATATTCATGAATATTAAGTTATGTTTTAAATGTGAACTAATGTTATCCTCATGGACCAGGTTGCAGTTGGCTGGTATTATTGCATTATGTCATACAGTGTTCCTTTCATGTTTCCATCTCAGCTTGAGCCTTGTGAACGGCCAACTGTATAAATTCAGGACAAGGAAGGAACACAGGGAAAAAGCAATAGCCAAATGATGAAAGGGCATTTGTGAATTATTTAGCACAGAGCTGTATATGATGGCATTGGAATGAACAGACGGTGTAAAATTTTCAACACATTGGGGAGCTAGAAAGAGCTTAATAGGGCAACATTTACAGTAGATGGATAAATGTACTTTGTGAATTCATACTAAATGTAATTTGTCACAAAGACATGAAGGCAGAAATCTCTAAAGCACATGTCTTTGTTCTGTTTCACAGTGGGGAATCTACAGCATAACTTCATCCACACCACAGGCTCCAGTCCCAAACATACAGCCACCATTGGTAGGTAAAGCCCACAGCTCTACAATTGGTTTGAGTTTGAAATGACCTCAATGTCCATCACTGTGTGTTTAAAGAGCGTGCACCACGCATGAACAACATGCAGATGGCCACCGGTGGCACATTGAAGCCCAGTAAACATACCAACGCCATGAAGCCCCAGCCGTCCTTCCATCACTCTCTACATAACCTGGCTCAGCTGCCGCCCTCATATGAAGCTGCCATGAAGCCTGAGATCAACAGATACTCATCTCTCAAGCGTCTGGGTGAGTGCTTTATTACCAGTAGAGAGGAAGATTCTAATCTTGAGGAAATTATGTTTTGTAGGAATTACATAAAAGGTTGGCTTGATTGCTTTCTTATTATAGCCCACATAATTTCAAAGGCATAAATCAAATTTATAAGTAATAAGGAGAAATAGATGGACGAACATCAAAAACAGTGTGACATTTAGTACTGTTGTGTTTTGAAGGAGAAATTACCTGCTTGATGATGAGGACACGAGTATCATGCTGAGCTTAGAGCGTTGCGTAAAAATATCTGTACGCTTGGGTTTTTATTTAAAGCAGTGTTAGTGTTTCACTGGAATGCTTGGGAGATATAATGTTTGTGAAGGTGATTTTAATGAGGGCAAACCATTGCAAAGCGCCCGCAATCTTGTACAGACGTATACAGCCTTAAGGCCTCTCTCTCAGCTAGACATCAAACCTCCTGGGAAGTGTGAGTTACAGTTGGAGGGCAAGAAAGTTCTGCACAGGCGAAGGTTATACAGGCTGATACAATGACTCGAGACTTAATCAGCCAAAAGATGAAATGGCTCAGGGTTGAGGATAAAACAGGATTGTATTAATATTGCTATATTAATGAAATAAAGTGTTAAGCATTAATGAAATCAAGCATTATATTACAGTTTTTCTCAGTTGTTTTGGTGCATTTCTCAGATCCGAAATTAAATTCTCAAAACTACTTGTTCAACCTCCACATCATCTAATCACTTGTGCACATCATAAAAGCAGTTTCTCATTCTTTTGAACAAGTTGCGATTGCTTTGGTACATTAATGCAATTGATTATGTGCAAGCTGTTGTCATGTTGCTCAAAATGTATTATATAGTTCTGTGTGCAATAGTCTTACCCCTCAGAACATCTAGTCATTAGTTTATCGTGTAAGTCATTAAATGCAACATGGTTGATCTAGTTGTCATAAACTGTCACGCATATTTTCTACACATTTCTATTAGTCTTTTTGTAAATTTGCCATGAATTGTGCAGGTAAATCTTGACTTTCACTAATGAAGAGAATCTGGATCAACCAATGATAACTAGGTCTCTGAAATTCCTCGTACAGTGCTGCATGCAAAAACAAAGTTCTGCCTAAGGGGTGTTTCCTGTGTTTGTCTGTCTAAATTTGTATTTCTGCCTTTGTGCCCATATTTCTTTTTTCTTTTCTATATCACAATGATGTTGTAATGTTTTTTTTTGTCAGACCACTATAGTAAAAGTGTAACTGTGAATCCAGTCTCTTTCAATCAATATACCACATACAGTCCTCCAAACAGTTGCCATAATTTACATCAGGTAATACTAACAGAGTGCACTGTAATATTGACAACATGACTAAGCATTTTGACTATCTTGTTTGTGAACAATGACTCAAGGACTTTTCATTCTGATGGCACTGATATGTTCATTGACATAAATACTTACTTTTGAGAGATGAACTAAAGATTTTGAGTAAGTTACAGGCTTTTGCAGGTAATATATCGTGTGGTGCTGTTTGTACGAATTGTTTTGAGAAATGCATACACTTCTTTGCAAATATTAAGGATGATTCGAGAAATGCACCAAAGCGACTGAGGAAAAACTGTAATGAAATCAAGCGTTAAACATGTAGTCCAGAGTTGGAGGATGAAGAATTTATATTAAGAGTTTAGTAAATTGTGATGAAAGTTTGATTGAATTTCTAGCTTTTAGCACAACGCTTGATGTGCATCCGTATTTATTATATGCACAGTATTGGTACCATATTGGTTATTGCCTGATATTAGGGATTATTTATTAAAAGGTGTTAGCAATATGCAAATTTTCCATCTAGATAACATTTGCTATCATCTAATAGGCTACTCACCTAAAGGTATATTTAAAAACACAAATAATTTAATAACACCTTTACATGTAATCTGATTAATCCTATTACATGGGATGCCTAAATTCACTTTTTTATTTTCTGTTTTATTCACTTTCTTTAATTATTGGTTTTTGGTTTTAGTGTTTTATTGTTAATTTATTTAGTTCAGATTGTATAGAGTTGTAATGTCGACCGTTAATTTTTATTCATTGGCCATAGACAGACATATAGATAGATAGATAAACAAAGAAACAAATAAATACTCCTTGGTATTGAACAGAATTTAGATTTGGTCATTTGTTGGTTAACCACCATACCATTAAAAATTAATGATCTTTTATAAATGTATTGCATTTTTCAAAAAAAAAAAAAAAAAAAAAATTTTCATAGTGGTCAGATTTTTAATATCTGCATCCCTAATTGGTTTATTCTTTTCTCACCCAATTTTCTTATCTTTTCAAACAATTTTTTCTCCACCTACAGAGAAAGGAGGATTGGAGGAATATTCAGGTTACTGTACCACCAAACGGAGGCCCAACAACGCCCCTCCCTCCTTTCATTCCTCCCAGCATCACCTTCCCTGGGGTGGCGACTACACGCTGGGGGGAAGAGGCACGCTTCCCAACCGTGCTACTCGTCCTCGAATACCTCATCCACAGTCTGCTCCAAGCCACACCCCGAATCCTTACCCTCTGGATCCACCAGAGTCGAAGCAAAACCACAACTACGATACGCTTTCCAAACCACCACGCCGCGTCAAATCCACGGACCAGCTCCTCGCCCTCGGTGACGGCAACACCTTGTCAAGGATGTCGAAGAACCAACAGCACCAGTACTACAAAGCCATGGCCACTTCATCAAAGAATTCCAATACGAACACCCTGAAGAAGTCCAAGGAGAGGCTGCTGATGTCCCCAGACCACCTAGAGGAGGAGGTAGACGGGGTTGAGTACGACGGAAGCAGGATGGGTATGGGAATGGTCGACTACACATCTGGAGGGGGAGGTGGAATGGTGCCCACCCTGCCCCGCGTTAGCCACCAGAAAGCTCAATCGCAGCAGAATGTTTGTGCCACACCGTCGCTCGATCGTCACCACATGATCAAGATGAACTCGCACCCGACCTCCGGGCGAGAGCAGGAGCGCAATTCGGCGGCGATGTCAGGTCACCTGGGAGGAGGCGGGGTTGGAGGAGTGGGATGGGGCGACATGCCAGGAACCGGAGTTGTCATGGGAACAGGAACTCTTGGTGGACACAGTGCCAGGAGGCTTGCATTTGCAGCTAAAAGGCAAAATACCATTGAACAACTTCACTTCATCCCCGGTGGAGGGGGAAGTGGAGGAGGAGTGGCATCCAACCAAGGGGTTAGAACAGGAAGCAAGAATGAGGTTACTGTGTGAGCAAGTGGCTGGAGAGGGTAAAGAGGAAATGGAGAAGATGGGTGAGGGATAGACTGTGTGAAGAGCTGGAGGATGGTAGAGGGACTGTGGGAGAGAGAGAGAGAGAGTGGGCGGAAGAGGGAGAGAAATAACGAGAGAAGAGAGAAAAGGAGTAGGAGGATGGTAAAGGAATAAGAGAACCAGATTTTGAAGTAGGGGGCCACGAAGTGGGAGAAACTCGACAGAGCGAAGTGGCATCATATTTTTACAGATATATATTGTATATAGTGGCAAATTCACAAGATAAGATTAGATAACAGTTAAAGCCAGGTTTGATAGAGCTTCAAAGTTGTCGTGCTTTTTATGTTCATGAAATTGTCGCTATAATTATGAACGAAGCTGCCATATACAACTATTTATTTGTGTACAGTTTGCCTATAAACCTACTGCATAGAAATATCAGTAGAGTGTAATATAAATTCCACATGATGTGACAGATGAACTGAGGCATTTTTCATATATTTATGTCATGTTTTTATCCTCAGATATTTTACATTGTTATACATTACAGATATAGCTGCTATGGAGCCATTTATTTCAGAGAACGGCTTTTATCTTAAAACTATGATGGAACTACTGGGAGACTAATATAATAATTAACATCTGCATAAGAGGAACCAGTTGAACATGAGTTGAGCGCTTATCCCAACTGATGAATTGTAAAGCTACTTACAGCTGGACAAACGTAATGCAGGATCTTATCTCTTTTTAAACCCTAATCCACTTCAGCATAATGAGGAAGTGTGGCAGGGTTTTCACAACATATGTCAAAATGAATGAAGGTGGAACAATTTGAGGAGCATATCCATAAACTCTTAAGAGTCTCATGAACTCTTCTGAATACTGCGAGACAGAGAAAGCAAGCCTTACCATACCTTACCATTGTTTTGCCTGCATCTTATTCAGTGTGAATTTAACATGGAGGTACCAAGTGAGTTTCTGTTTAATTTGTTTTTATTTATTTATTTTTTGGAATCCTGAAAATAGTACACAAGTTTTAAATTCTCAAGTCTGCCCTTCAGTACATAACTGGAGATCGCTTTGAACTATCGATGAAAGCCATTCTGGGACACAATTGGGCAGAAAAGCCCAGACGAAAACCAAGAGAAATGTCTGACAATCATATTTTTTCTCCATTTAAAAAGACTCATTAATGATCAATGACACTTTGTTTGGATTCTGAGCCACCACTTTCTACAATGTCCAAGTGCTGGGATTTGTAAGAGAGATTCACCATAAGGGACGCTGGACTACCAAAAGCACAAGAATAATACATTAGATTCCTGTAACGCTGGGTACTTACCCATCAATGCTCCTCTTAGGTATACTGTGTAGACAAAAGGTTCACCTTAAGCTATTAAATATGGATCTGAGACGAAGAAAACAACTCAAGAGTAAGGGCACTCATCAATATACGTACAGTATATGTTATGGTATTCTGGCATAACATTAGCGTGTAACATGGCAGTATCATTCTCTCACTCAGGTGTGGGTTGACATTTGCATAAAGACGAACCTCCTGGACTGCTTTTTGAATCTCCATGTTGAAGCCATGTGTATATGCTGTTAAAACTGAGACTCTATGAACAGTCTGAGGATACAGGCATGCCAAAACAGCTAACCTGTGTTTTGAATCTATTGTTACCGAGATATGAACACAAGAAGTCATACCTGATATCTTTATAACCAATAACGCTTATCAATATTAAGGGCTATACAACACACATGCGTTAGTGGTACAGATGTTACCCACAGCTTACTCATTATTCAGTGATGATAATCTCATTTACAAAAAGATATTAATGTAGTAAGTAAATATTACTATGAAAAATGTAAATGTGAGATTGTTCGCAAACAAGCCAGATATCATTTATTGCATGGTTCTGGTCTCTGAGAAATAGCGCAGGTGTCAGGAACTCATTTTACCAATGAAAACTATGAATTTACATTGTAAAACCAACAACTGGTCATTTTTTGTCATAGACTTTTTACCTCTTGGTTAATTTTCAGTGTAATGAAATTGAACGTTATAAGTTACGGACTATTTGAATATATATGCCTCCCAGTAAAAGTGTTAAGGAGTAGTTTATATCACATCAGCATCAGGAGGATTCTGCATGGTTCTGGTCTCTGAGAAATAGCGCAGGTGTCAGGAACTCATTTTACCAATGAAAACTATGAATTTACATTGTAAAACCAACAACTGGTCATTTTTTGTCATAGACTTTTTACCTCTTGGTTAATTTTCAGTGTAATGAAATTGAACGTTATAAGTTACAGACTATTTGAATATATATGCCTCCCAGTAAAAGTGTTAAGGAGTAGTTTATCTCACATCAGCATCAGGAGGATTGGTGGTAACACATTCATTTAACTTTTCACAGGAACTAGTGTGTATCTTAAAGAATTATGAATACAACTTAAAGACAATCTTCCTAACAGCTCTGTAATACATTGGTGTTTGTTATTGTCATTACTATGACAGTTAATATTATGGTTATTGGTGAAATTTCTTCTTGTTGTTATGGTTATATTATAATTATGATGGTGATTTTTTTCCTCTGTGGATGTTAACTTGTTTTAGATATCTTTCTCATGAAATTCTTTTGAAATTATGAGTAGAAAATAGAAGCACAAACTTTAAAGCCACTCATTGTTTGACAATTATTCATGCATTCCTAATGATGAGGAGTGCCTTCGAAAATCTCTCAGTGTGATGTCACATAGTAATTGTTCTAAGCCTGCAAATGCCATTGCTTGTTGCAGAGACATCACAATGGGTTTATAAATGATGTCATAGGATGTATGTTGTATGTATGTAACCGAATGTCTTCTTTTTGTTATTAAGTGAAATTTCAACTTTTTAAAGTTTCTTTCAGGGACAATTAGAGCAGTTTAATCGATTTAGTATTTTCTTTGTCATAAAAAGTCTGTAGCAATGTCTGTTTTGTATCCACAAGCCATAATTATGAAAATGTTTATGGAATTTATTAACAAGGCATATTACTGTCGAAAATAACAAAAATTGTATGTGCAAATAAAGCCCTGAAGCATTTTAAAAGGTTGGTAGCCTACAATGGGATGTGCATTGGTTGCAGGCAAGCAAATCAGGACAATGAAGACTGAAACGCTGGGAATAATGAGATCATGTCTTGAAATATTTAAGCACAGAAGCAGAATGAATGTTTGAATTCTCTCTACATTGAATTTTAAATCAAGCATTACCCAAATGATGTTTACATATATTTTACTATCATAAAAAATATGCCTCTCTCTCCCTCTATATATATATATATATATATATATATATATATATATAGCATCCTTCCATACAGGTTAAATTTCACCTTTGTAAAATAAAGTTAACTGTTGCCTCGAATGTCTGGTGACACACATAGAAAGAGAAGAGATAGAAAATGTTAATTATTCATGTCGGCATTTACTGTACAATGTTTACGATATTATCTTCCATGAAGCATCAGACTGGAAATAAGACTAGCAATTCCAAGGCAGCCATTTTGATAAGGACCAGCCTTTGAATTTGAGCTGTCAGTGTGTAATAAAATGGCCACTATAAGAGCTTCTAAGATGCAAACATAATGCTAAATGAATCCTACAATAAACGAATAACACATCTAGTATATTACATCAGATTCATAGTCGCCGAGTTGTAATTCGGATTTACCTCAGAATTACCTATTGAGAGCTCGCTAACATGTCAAATTTGACTGCACAACAACAACACTTGGAAGCTAACCGCATATACAATACAGCTAAAAAGCAAACGAACCCTATCGTTATTAGTAACTCTATTAATAAAAACGCTCATATTCGCAGTACACTACTTTCACACAAACACTGTCTCGACCACAAAAAAAAAAAAAAAACCCGCATAACGGGCAGATAATCGGGTAACGTTAGCCGGAAGTGTTCCAAGGTCCGGAAACGACCAATGTTAATATCTCACACGTCATCCGTTCTTTCTAAAACACCAACATAGACCGTCCAAAATATCTTAGCCGACAAAAAAAAAAAGCAAACGCAAAATAAAAAGTCATCGGTCGTAATACCGTTTGATGCATTTTCCACAGGATATAAGTACGATAGGTGTATCTGGTCTACAGTATAAGAGACATTCGGTCTCATGCTATCGCAGCACGGTTGCAGTGGAAACAAGAGTCTGCTAACTAGCTGTAGCTAGAAGGCTAACCGCTGGAAAACAGCGCAGAGCTGCTGGGGTACATGAACGAGGGGGGCAGGGTGGGAGAGAGTATAGCAGGCCCTGTTCATCTTGACCAGGCTAAAAGATGGACGCGTAGGTAAAAAGGCCTATTTTATTGTCTCGATTGTGATTTCATTATGATTCAATTACTTGCACAATAAGAGTTTTGCTCCTGCATTATCTGGCTTGCTGTTGTTAGGTCGCGCATCATGACGGCAAGCTAAGCTGTCCCTTTGCTGAATGTGTAGTATTAGCCAGCTGTTTTGCATGCTAACATGTTACACATAGCCCCAACGCTTAGAAGATTTCGCGACCATTAATACTTTGCAGAGCATTTTTAAAGCACTATTGAAAATCGAAGTGCATTTTCCCCATCGCAGACTGGGGAGATTTTTCCATTACTCCCCGGAGTCTGTCGAAATGGACATTTTCTTTTCTGTAGCGATACGCGATGCAATCGGAAGATGTAATAATTACATGAAATTCACCTCTAGCCCTGATGATTCACACCGCACTCAGCATCTTTTCAGCACAATGCCAACTGCTCAGAATGTAAGACAAAGTGATAGAAAACACTCGCGAGGTTTAAATATAAGAAAATTGTGTAAATATTTGAAAATGTGTGTTATCTTACTGTTTACATTCCGCTTATCGTCCGAGAACGTATCTCACACTACTTTTGTTTAGTATCGTGTTGTGATTGTAAAATGACATTCGTTAAATGCATAAGCGACATATCAGTTGAATGTGTCTGTTAATTTCTGTAATTTAGATGATGATGCTGATAGATAAGATGAACCAATGTTTTACATTTATTAAACACGATGTAGTATTTCAGAGTGAATTGTTACAATAATAATGTTATAATTTTATATTTTAAGATCTATTGATCACTAAATAACAGATACTCAGTTTTTGTTATTGTTTTTGTTATTGTAAGTTATTTCATTTCGCTATTTAAGAATACAACTGAGCAAAAAGGAAATCATGGAAATGCCATGAAATGTTCAAGTAATGCCTTTTAAGATGTTCGTTTGAAGCACTTGGAACTTTTTCGGAGATGTGTCCATACTCACATAATTATTCACACACATAAGTTACATTTTCTATGTATTAAAATAAACAAACATTAAAATGCTTGCGGTAATAAACAGTCTGTCTGTTGTTGTTGTGTTTCTTTTTCTTTCTTTAAATCAAATTATTTTGTTGTCTTTGGGGTTTTGATGGTTTATGTTTTTTTTAAAAGAATTGTGTTTGTATAAATTCAATCATTTAACATGTTCCTCTTTTTTTTTTCTCTCGCAGTGAGAAGAGTGGCATCACAACATCACAGCCCCCGAGAATGATATTAGAGGATTTTGCTTCCAGCTATGGAAAAAAAGAAAAATAAATTAATTGAAACTTGGAAACAGAGATGTAAGCCACTTTTGTCAGAGTGGATTAAGAATTAATAGATATTGAATGTAATGAAGCCAACCCATGGGATTTGGAGGGATCCATCCTACTGTAGGATGGTCATGAACTAAAAAATGTAACCAAGGAAGTGACATTTTTTCAATGAACTCGGACAACAGTAAGCACTTATAGTGCACTTCCCAAAATGTGAAAACATAATTGCATCTCGTGCAGTTGTGGCATTCTTTTACCAGTCCATATGTCTTTGCACTCTTATGGAACATTCAGACTGAAATACTGACATCAAAGTTGAACTATCACTATAGTGACAAATCCCATTGAAAAACGGCTTTTTTGCAGAGACTACAAATTCATGTTACAGTCAATATAAAATGTCCTCGTCAACTACTTGCCTGAAGAGTATGTGGCTGCCCACTTTAAATGAAACAACACCAGTAGCATAAGGAAAATGTGAGGTAGCACTGTTTTTGAAATAGCTTTTTCTGACTACAACTTAGTAGAAAAGCATCATAGAAATATTGTTGCTGCTCAAAAGGCAAAAGGTGTTGCCACTGCGCGCCATGTTTCAGTAACTGGGAGATGTTCCAGTTTGGAAAATACAATGTGGACATCATAGAGATGCTGAGTGGACACCAATCCCATCAATTCAAAGGTCTTGGATTAGAGCGACAACTTCAACACCAACAGCAAGTGCAGCTTCACCAACACCAGTTACAGCAGCAGCAAGGTGAGACATCTGGGTCAATTTTGTCTGGACTTGGCTTAGGCCCACTACAAGCATCTAGAGGCAGTGCCTTTACAGATTCTGCATCAATTTTTGCAAAAATGAGTGCACCTCCCCCACCTCTGCAACAACAATCCCTCTCTTCATCATCTCAAAGTTTGAGGAAATCCAGCAAAATGTCTGGAAGCAGTAGCAGTGGTGGAAGTCATGTGAGTGGATACCCCCAGTTTTTGCGCTCATTCCACCCAACTGAGACAACCCTTTCACAAGAGCAGTTACATTCAGGAGTAGGGCGATTTGATCATTTTGCCAGCAGTAGTGGAAGTGGAGGAAATGCAGGGGCAATTGGAGGACTGGTTTCATCCGTTCCACCACCCCCGTTGCATCCTAGTCTGTCAGTACCTCAGCCCTCCCCTGGTCCGTCGTCCTCCTCCCCATCTCCTTCAAGTTCTGTTTCAACTTCCAATAACCCTCCCAGCAGTAGTGCAGTAACTACCTTTAGTCATCAGCTGGCAGGATCTCAGTCTGACGCTCGAAGCCTACATCAACAGTTTAGCTGCATGTTAGCCGCAAATCAGTATTTTCTTTCTGGAGTACCAGCTAATTCCAGTCTAGAACAATTTTTAGTTCAGCAAGGCAGTCATAACCATCTTGGTCTTGGTCTGGGCCAAGCTGCAGGAGAAACAAGTTCAGCCCTTGCGCCACCACCCGCTCTTCATTCTTCACACACTCATGGTCACTTAACTGCATTATCACAGCCTCAACAGCTACCATCACAACATCAGCAACTACCACCTCACACTTTGTCTCACCCTCACCCACATCCACACCATCCACTGCACTCCTCATCGCAACCTTCTTCGCTTGGAGGTTTTGACTTTCAAGGAATCCCAGTACTCTCCTCCAACCAGCTAGCATCTCTGATGCAGCAGGAAGCCGGTTTGCCACTTCCACTTCCTCTACATCTTTCTTTATCAAAAGAGGATGGAAAGGGGGATAGTGCTGGAGGTGGTAGGAGAAAGAAAGCCATGGTTGGCTACCTGCCACAGAGAAAGTCTGAAAGCAGCAACAACAATAGCAGCAGCGGTCACAGCTCTACAAACCCCAACAGTAGCACTTCAGGGGGACTCAACCAGGAGAACACACCAGGCTTAGATGGAGGTGGGGGTGTTAGTTTGTCTGGTATTGGTGGGGACCCTTCTTCCCACCTAACCTCATTATCCTCTACTTCTGTTGTCTCATCATCTTCTTCTGCACCCTCTTCTACATCAGCATCAGTTTTGGTGACAAATGGCTCTAAAACAGACAGCCATGGTTCCATGCCACCTCAGTCTCAGCCTGAACAACAACCCCTTTATCATTGCGGCGAGTGTGGCAAAACTTTCACACATCTCTCTAGTCTGCGCAGGCACCTACGTAGCCATGAATTAACTACAGCTGGCACAAGCGGCATGAGAAGTAGCATTATAAACCCAGTTCTGCATCCTTCTGATCCAAGTATTCCCCACTCTACTCAAGAGGAGGCAGCCTCATCTTCATGTGGCAGTCCTGACAAGACTTTTCATTGTTCTGAGTGTGGAAAATGTTTCAAGAAAAAGGGGCACCTACTTCAACATGGTGTCATCCACTCTGGCGCACGGCCCTATGCCTGCACTACTTGTAGTCGTGCTTTCAATCGTCGTGAGTCACTCACCCGCCATGAAAAAATACATGAAGAGAAACCTTTTCGCTGTCCAGCCTGTGGTCGTTGTTTTCGGGAAAGTACATCCCTTTTGAACCATGCAGCCTCGGGCACCTGTGGCAAGTCAGGCCGTACACCAAGACCTAAGCATGAAAGTAATATAGAAAGCAAGAGCAATAAAGCTGGGGGCTCCCAAGATGGAATAACGACTAATGCAGCGGGTGAGTAACGTCTAGTGTAGTGCATATTTTTAGTAAACCCACTGAAAAGTCAAACAATTTTTCATAGGCACTGTGAAATTTGTGTGCATAGCATTATTACCGTTTAGTCTGTTGTGCAGGTTCTTACCGGAGTGATGATTTCAGTGATGACTACAAGGACCAGCGCTCTCAAAGTAACTTGTATTCTGGAACAACAACGTGTGGTGGCAGCATGACAGGGACTGCACTTAGGAAGGCACCATTAGCTCCTACTCTGCATCCACACCCACAAAACCAAAGCCAGCAGCATCATCAACAGCCACATCTCCCACTTTCATCCCTGTTAGAGGATTCTGAAGATGATGTCACTAGCTCTGTCAACAGTGCCATTTCTGCTATCACTGCTGCAACTGCAAATTGTATGAGTGGTGATCTTGCCCATAGTGGAGGTAGAGGGGATGATCGAAGGGATATCATTGGTGGATTGCTTGGAGGTCTGGGTCTAGGACCTCTTGCCTCACCTAGTGGTCCGTTATCAACATCTGTCATGGAAAAGTCCTTTAGAGGAACTATTAACCCAAGTGCATTGGCCCTCAACCAGCAACCAAATCAGCAGATACCTGGTGGAAAGCCCAAGCGCCCTCGTAAGCCCCGCAAGAAGAAGGAACCTGGTGTGGTTGGTGTTGAGCCCCCTAAAAGAAGGCAGTCCTCTCACAGACCAGGAGGGACGGGTGGTGATGTTAGACCTTATTTGTGCAGCGTCTGTGGTCGAGGATTTGCAAGAAGAGAGACCTTGCGGAGGCATGACAGAATACACACTGGAGAAAAGCCTCACCATTGTAATGTGTGTGGCAAGTACTTCAGAGAGGCATTCCATCTTAGCAAGCACAACACAGTGCATTCTGGAGAGAAGAACTACAAATGTATCCTGTGTGGAAAGGACTTTGGATACGCTCAGAGCCTTAAACGACATGGCAAGCTACACCAGAAAGGAGAAATGGAAGAAGTGCCAACCACGCCAGGTGTGGAAAACCTTAACAGCTATCCATCCTCTGGTGGCAGCTTGATTCAAGGGGGTCAAAGCGGCGGCTCTTCTTTCTATTCATATACTCAAGATATCAAGCCACAGACATCAACCACTCAGCCCCCTCCTAGACTGTACACATGTGCGATATGCTGGAAATCGTTCCGCCATCACTTTCACTTGACGGCACATCACCAAACTGTTCATGAGGGTGGTGGAGAAAAGCTGTTTTCTTGTGAAGTGTGTGGTAAGGCATTTGCATACTCTAACAGCCTTACACGACACAGGCTTTCTCAGCATGGATTAGCACGGACTGGCCAGCCAGTTGCTCAAAGGAGCACAGGGGAAGATAATCGTGTTGGTGTTACGATACCGGAAAGCGAAGCTGCTACAAATGCTTTGCTTCAGCTCGCACCACCTAGTGGCACACATGCTGAACAACATGGAGTTCTTCATAGCCAACAGGCTCCTCCCCAAACACAAGCTGGCTACTCCCCTCTGTTCTATATACCCGATACCAATGCTGCACAGAATGCCTCCTCTTATTCTCATTCTCTGCCGTCAACTTCCTCAGGGCCTCTTCTTTGTAACCATCAGCAACAACACACTGGGATAAAGGGTGAACCCATTTATCACACTGGTCATGTGCATACTCTTGCTCCAAACATACCAGTGCATTCCCTTGCATTGCCTCCATCAGAGCCACATCAGCACCACCACAATTCCCAGCAGCATTCAGCTGAGTTTCAATCTACACACCACCACACTTTTCAAAGCCAAGAGGAGTTGAGGAGACGGAAGAAAAAAAAAAAAAGACATCAAGAGAGAGAGGAGATAGGCTACAAATGGACCCCGGCTGCAAAAGTAGAGAGAGAACAGGTGGAGGCCTCCCTTGGGGAAAAGCAGAGAAATGAGAGAAGAAAACTTGTTAAAAGAAAAAGGAGAGCAATTCACAGGACGCAACATAAAATTAAGAAGCGCATGGCTGTGCTCGTGAGAATCAGACGTGGAAGTGGAGGAAGTGCTGTGTATGAACTGGGCCTTCCAGGTGGACTGAAGCTTAACAGGCTTCGTTCTCTCAAAGTTCCTCTGAAACGAAAGTCCTGTCCCCTTTGCCTTGGTGCTACCTTCTCTCAACAGGTAGCCCTTAAAGTTCACATAGCAGCTAGACATTGTCCCAAAGTGAGAGGCCTTCAGCATCGTTTGAAATGTCCAGTTTGTGGAAAACAGTCTCGCAAGTTCCTCTCAGCTCTCATTCACAGAAGCTCCCATTTAGCCAACAGAGCATTTTCTTGTAAACATTGTCCCTGTCGTTTCTGGAATGCAATGCTCCTCACACGGCATAAGAAGGTGTGTCGTGGGACGTTGGCTAAGTTTCAACGAGATAGGGCTCTTTGTGTTAAATTAGTCATGGGATCGACATACAGGAGGTTTGAGTGTAAAGGGAACTCTTCATCCTTGCATATGGAATATAGTCACTAAGTTTTGCCATTTAACTCATTTTCATGTGCACTTTTAGAAGAGAAGTGTTGCGATTTTCATGAGAAGAACTGAGATATTTGACTGAATACATCTTATGCTCATGTAGGCATTGACTTGTGTGTTATGAGAGCTTTTTCTTTTCACTCTCATTCATATTAAAATTCCTCTTGTAACTTGGACCCCTGAAAATGAACACCTTCAACAAACTCACAAATGTATCAAAGACATTTGTCTTAATGAAATGCTTAGCCTACCCATCTGTTCAATACCACACCGGTCTTCTAAGAGGAAACTCTTGTTCATATTGAAATTGTCCTTGGCTGGCAATAGATGAAGTTTCAGTGATTTGGCAAATATTGTATTGTGCCCTAACAGTAGGTTATTGCTCACCTCAACAGATGCTCTGTAGAATTATCCTGTCTCTGATATATATTGTGTTGTTGGTGTTCACTTAGAGCAAGTGTGGAGATGTGATTTTTTTCATGTAAAAAGTGCATTCAGTATCAGGAGAAAAAAGGGTCCTGCTAGGAAGAGGAGTATTTTATTTTAAGGAATATTTAAATTACTGCATGTTGGACATTACTGTCCATGTGTTGAAAGGTCAATGCCAGTGATGAGACTTTGGACTCTGATGGTTACATGACAAATCCAATTGAAAATGTATCTTAACTCTTAGTAGAGGAACCATAAGAAATGAATGCATAATACATGCTTGGTAACAATTCTTAAAATCAATTGTGAGCCCTGTTTTGATTTCTTTATTTACTTAAAGAAAACTATACCACTAAGATGGTAATGCCAGCACTTAAACAGGAAAAATATGATTTTTCACATAACCGTAAAGGACAAAAAATGTAATACCCATAGATTATTTACCCATAGAAGCCTTACCAAATTGTGACAGTTAAAACAACACATTTTATGGGTAATACAATGTAGCGTCTATGTATAGAGCTTACTGGAGAAATGGAAAGAAATATGTGTTCTGTAATGTAAATTGTGTCAATATTTTATTATGTTTTTTAAGCAAAAGTCAATCTTTTTATCATAGCTACACTTCAGGTAGTTGGAAGAGTGATTGTAAGAATTATCACTTTAGATCCGGTCTTGATTAAGTGTATTAATGTGTGACACAGTCTGTCCACTTGCCAACTATGAACGTATCCCATGTACTTTTCTCACCTTTCATGTAGAGATCCCATACTACTTATAGCCTCTTTTTCTTTAAAAGAAAAGTAATAAGTATGTTTCTATCACTTTATTTACACATGGTAAGCTGGTTGTTGATGATACCCAAGCATTTAATAAAATTGTAAAATGTTATATCCTCATTAATTCCATGTAAACATTTATTGTTACTTCAGTATTTAATATTTATCTGCATTTATATTAAAATATGCCAAATATGCATTTTGCATACATTTTTTTTCATGGTTTATTCAATTCCTGAAGTTGAAACATTTATTATTTATTTATTGCTTCTGTTAAATCTTTGTCACAATGTTTAAATATTTATCATTACATTATTCTGTTGCTATAAGATCACCATTTTACCATGCAGTGTGATCTTACTTTTTTTTTTGTAGATAATATCTTAAGGGAATAGTTGTCTAAATATATAAGTATATATAAAGATTTTACATTCGCTGTTACCAGACAGAAAGTGGCTTTTTAACTGGCAAATGTCATTTAGGATTGCTAATGAAAAAAATCGATGTAGTCCAATTCAAATTTTGTATTTTGTAATGTATTGAGGGCCCTTCTTTCCATCATTTGACCAACATTGGTCAGTTTCTGTCTGAACATGATGATGATTGTGTTTTTTTTTTTAGAATTATAGTTGAACAATAGGTGTTGAGGCTGTGAAACTGACTAAACAAAAGGTTTTAGAACATTTGAGAGTGCTATTTTCCATGTTGATCAGTTGGTGGCAGCAAGGATCCTGCAACATATGATATGAAGCTGGGAGCACAAATGTCACATGGATTTAAACGCCGATAGTGGGCGGAAAACAAGTACCCTGAGCCCTCGGGTGTGTGTGCTCACGAGGTAGACTTCAAATCGATGTGTCTAAGAGAGACGGTTTTTTGTTTATAGAAAAAAGCAAGGAAGAAAAGAATGTGCGGAAAAAAGGTCCTTAGCAGATAACATTCTGTTCTGTCTTTTGCATGTCGACCATGTCTTTGCATTCTCATTAATTCGTTTTATAATATCTTTGAAAGCAAATACAATAGTTTAAGTTATGAAATCGTAAGACCTGCATTGAGCATCACAATACTTTGACACTCGCGTGAGGTTAGGTTCATCAGGTTCAACCCCAGCAAATCTATTTCCTTAATTTCTGAATCTTTTGTGGGTGTGCAGCACTCTTCCCCTGGATTCGCGCAGTTTCTGTATTCTCACGCGGCTGTAGCATGGGTGGGATAAATGGGCGGAGCGCAGTTCTCCACAGTAGCCAGTAACAGTGCGCGCAGGGAGGAGCCTCTTTTCTCTCAGCCAATGGCAGGAAAAAGAACAGAGGCTCAGCCGCTTCTCCGCGTGCGGACAGCATGTGCACTGGAGAGCTCGTCTGTGTTTGTGAGACACAACGTGTAGTTGGCATCTCTCGCGTGATGCTCACGTTTCCCGCGGATTACTAGTGAAGTGAAAAAGTGTGTCCATTCGCTTAATAGTTTTTCTTTCTCTTTTGGTTTTTGGCAAAAGCTAAGCGCTCTGATAGGACTGAGTGTAAAAACTTGACAGGTTGTTAAATAAATCATAATTCTGTTAATAAATCATAATTCTGATGCACTTTAAAGCTGTCCACTTTCCAACGTAGTAAGTGGCCACATGTTTATGCGTTTTCTGGGTGCCAAACAGGCGTCATCGGGACAGCTGGGAGAGAAATTATTGACCAATTTGTTTTTAATCAGCGCTGCTAACCCCCGAGGAGCGTGCCTGTCACGAGGGGGCGTGCCTCATTAATATTAAACAGTGCTGCGCTTTCGCTCTGGGAGGTGTGACGTCACGCGAGCGGCCCGTGTTCGTTCCAGCTGAGCGAAAAGCTCGGAGGGCTCAGCTCAAAGTGTGCGGTAACACACATGCAGAGAGAACCGAACAGAAGGGGTGACCACAAGGGGAAAAAGCGATTGAGCGACTGAATGGGAAAAAACGTCAACATCCCACGAATCGCACTACGCAGCAGTCTCAGCGAGACTTTCTTCGTTTTGTTTTCATTTGTTATTCTGGAGACGACGCAAGTTTCGCGCATTCACGTTATCGTTTGCACTGTTGGAGTCCTTATTCTCCGAGATTTTTCCATTCCGCGCTGTTTTCTACTGAAACCGTTGTATCCGGTTAATTTGTTGCGTTTTTTTTCTACGTTGGTCTTGGACATAACCTCGCTATTTTTGACATTCGCCTGTAACGTTATTTATAAAAGTTCCAGCAGAAGATAAGCTGTCAACATTTTCTGGAATTACTGGGAATGTATATTTGTATCCACTCGGCCAATCTACAATCAAATGCAAGCGGAATGGCTCTTTTTGTTTAAAACCTTATTTTCAAATAAAGGTAAATTCAAATGAATGTTCTTTGATATCAGATGCACTGGTGCACGTGAGCTGCGCAGGTCGTTCCTCCTCCTCTGTCTCTAAAGTAAACGCGGTCTCGTGTTGCAGTACTGAACAACTTTGTTTACTTTAATGCTACTCTAATGATACGAACTTAATCCAAATGCATCATATGTTAGTATATGTGCTGTTTCTCTTAATGCTAATATATATTTTCTGTTGTTCTTTCCACTGTGAATCGTCATGTGATTGATTTCACGGCTACACAATAGTATTGAATCACACAAACATCTAGCGGTCAAGGGAGCTCAATCCGGCTGAAGTTGGATGATGGCCAGGCCGCTTTCACAGCTCCTTCCCCCGGACCTTCCCTCTGCCGGAGCCAGTCCACAGTTTGGCAACAGTATCCAGGCAGGAGGCTCACTTAACGGAGGACACTTAAACTCCACTGCAAACTTAAAGTCGCTCCTGCAGCTCCCAGTGAAGGGCGACCAGCGCGTCAAAGACTGTAGTGAAATGAAGGGTGAGGAAACGCACCTGCTTCCCTGACACTCAGTGTTTATTATAACGAGCTCCCTCTCAACTTTTAGTTTGTTCCCCTTTGGAATGTGTAAATATTGTGTTAATAGTCATAAGGACAGTTAGTTTCCTGATTAGTGTGATTACTGATGATAAAAAGTGTGGTTGAATATGTCAAATGACAGGGTCATGTGCAACTGTGCATATTTCAGTGAGCCTCAAGACAGGACATCACATGGGACTTAGTTGAAGAGATAAACAAGGCCAGGCCTTTCAGCCACTTAGCTCCCTACCCAGGTACTTTGAGGTCAGCTGTTGGCCAAGCCATTTTGTTTACAGGTCTGTGCAATGCACAGCGTAACCACACCAACAGAAGTTTTCCATTGCCTGTGAATACAACATTGTGAATATTGGAAAAGCTTCTTTATGGATTGCTGTCAGTGGCATTGTTTTGTAATGATTATCTGGTTAACATTAATAGAAACTGACCCTAAATAGGTGAGGGAAAAACTCTTAAACCAGTGTCAATCCCGATCTGTGCACAGCTTTTGAAAACACATTTATCGGTAAAACCACTGCAGTTACTTTTGAATACTGATATTTTTTTTCAAACGGCACGTAAATGATTCAAGAAGAGTTTTTGCACTTTTGGTGTTAATTGTTTTTAAGCTTGAGTATTTTTTCAGTGACACTACTGTTTTTCTGTAGAGAAAAGAATTCAAATTTAAAATGTGTTGCAGTTACAGTTTTATGCTTTGTTTTTATACAATATAGCTAAACCAGAAATGTCTCATTTCAAACTCTCTTTTCTGGTTCTGGTTTCCTCACCAATGCACCGTAAAATGCCTAATTTAGAATAACTAGTGTTGTTAAGATTTTAGACCCCACCCTAGAGTGTCTCAGGCCCCACCTAAATGCTTTAAGACGGAAACCTTCAGATTTAAGACCTTCAGACACCATGTCCGCTTTCACATTATTCTTGTGTTGCATTGCTCCTGCAGATTAGAAGTGGTTTTATACCAACTAAAAATAACCACTAACCACTTAACTCAATATACACTACACTAAACCAGAGCGTCATTGGAGTATTGCTGTTACACTACTGTAATATTGTGTTAAACAATACACGTCTGACTTTGTGTTACACATGTTGCCTTTTGGCTTTGGTTCAGACATAATACCATAGTTCTGTAACATTTAGCCATTGTTCAACTGTATTGTTGCTGAAACGCAGATTTAAGCAGTGTCACTGCGGTGTAACATTGTAATCGCTTTACCATGGTTTTTCAGGAATGTCAAAATGCATTAATCTTTTGCGAGTTTAAAGGAAAGTATTTCAAAGGCTCTTCATTTTGCATTGATGCACTGGGAGCTTTTCACATGTGTTGACATTGCAGAGGTAGTTCTCCCAGAGGGATGTGAAAGTTGCTGGGAAGTGTTATTCTAACTATGTAATCTGAGCACCATCAGAAAAACTGCTCTCTTGAAATCTACAAAAGTCAATATATGTGTTCCTAAGAATAGTTAGAATGGTTTGAGAGTGTTAAGCCCCATTCACACCAAGAACGATAACTATAAAGATAATGATATTAGCGTCCACACCAGTGGACAATATCGTCTGTTTATTCTAAGCGCACTCTCATCTGCCGCTTTAAATTCTCAAGCTCGTTATAGCAGGATGGATTCTGATTGTGTGTCAATGTTTGTATTGTTCATCAGCTGGAAAAAAATCGTTCTGAAAGCGATTCCATCAATATCGTTTTTCTGTGCCTTTATCGTTATAGCTGTGGTGTGGACTCTGCTATGCTTTAATATTGAGAACGATTTTTAGAACTATATCTTTCTCTTCATAGGTAAGGACAGGTTGGACATCGATGAAGACTCTCTCAGTCGTTGTCCTCTGCGCAACGGCTGCAGCAATGGACAAGTCGCTGACAGCAACGGCGCAGGCACGGGCAGCTTTTCTAACAGCAACAACAGTTCCTTCCTGGGCCCGTTGCTATGGGAACGAACATTGCCATGTGATGGCGGGCTGTTCCAGTTGCAGTACATGGACCTCGAGGAGTTTCTGACAGAGAACGGGATGAGCAGCATGCACAGTACCTCCAACTCCACCTCGGCTCAGATACCCTCGCAAAGCTCTCAGTCCGCCGTCCCCAACCAGGGCTCCCAGTGCCTCCCCACATCGCCCCCACACTGCTCCTCATCCTCCTCACCGACATCCACCACCGCCTCGTCCTCGCCATCTCTGCTCGGGCTGGACATGCACACGCCGCAAAGTATGCTGGGAGCCACAGACTGCTTGCATGGTGAGTTTGCTTTCGCAGTTCAGAGATTTAACTAGCAGTGAAAGATAAGCTAGAGAGGATGTTAGAAACCCGCGAGACGAACTGTCTGGAGGCAAGCCGTCGAGATGAAGAAAGGAAGCTCTGTGGGCCGAAAATGAGGTCTGCACAGTTCAAACACTTCCCCCATTTTGCTTACAAGAAATTCCCTTGGTTTTCGGTCTGTTTGTGAGTTGTGAAAAGTACCAGACTGTCCCTTGGGTGTGTGCTACTGTGTAGTTTCAGAGTATTAATGGTTTGGGTGTGTGTGTTATTATGAGTGTGTATTGGATGCTCATGGTGTATGTTTGTAGGCTTCACTGTCAAGGTTTGGGTGGTTTTTGGGAGTGAGTGTTACAGGGTGTGCAGCTGTTTGTGCTTTTGTGAAGACGTGAGTTGTGTTTTATAGGTACGTGCTAACTTAGCATTTTTTTGTGTCATCAAATATATTTACAGGCTGTTTAAAAGGTGAGTGGGAAGTTTGCATGCGTGTTATTTAAAAAAAAAAAAAATGGGCCAGTTAGAAATATACAAAAGAGAAAACTGCAGTCTGTCTTGCAGGACTGACAAAAGGGATATACAAAGATAAATAGTGATGACAGCGATTGAAAAGAGAGGAAAAGATTTTGATATAGAGCTGAGAACAAGACAGCGATTGAAAGGCCGGTAAGTAAACAGTGGGAGACATACAGGTGAGCCAGGAGCAAAGAATGAAAGGCAGAGACGGCATGTGTGCGACTGTGCTCGCATGTTTTTAAATCTCTTCCTCTTCTCACACGCTTGGTCCATGTGCACTCGCTCAATCACGTGCCGAGGCAGGCAGAGTGAGGGGGAGGAGCAGAGCAGAGGAGAGGAGGTATGTGAGGGAGTGTGTGTGAGTAACAGACAGGGAGAGATTGAAAGATTGAGATGGAATGACTCAGTGCGAGTTGATACTGTACTTCCGATTAGATGTTTGTTTACATTTCTGGAGTGGCTGAGAAGAGAGAGAGAAAGATTAAAAGTGCTACTGGTAAATATTTGGAATGTTCTATGTGATTAAAAAGCACATGCAGAAGCCATCACATCACATATTTGTACAGATTTTATCAAGCACTTCTCAGACTTAGATTAGATTTATGGCTCAAGACATAGATTTTCAAAGCAGTTTTGTTGTGCTGTTATGACCGGGTTCAATTTTTATATATATTATTTATTTATTTATTAGTGCTGTCAAACGATGATAAATCACATCAATATAAAAATATTAATAAGTATTTTTATATATAAATAAAATAAGTTTTTATTTTTTTAGATAATGTGTGTTTACTGTGTATATTTATGTCTATATAAAGACACACACATACAGCATATATTTTGAAAATATTTACATTTATATATTTATATTCATATAAATTATATAATATATAAACGTAACATATTTTTCTTAAATATATTCATGCATGTGTTGGATGTTTTGGATGCGATTAATCATGATTAATTGTTTGACAGAACTAATATGCAATATATATATATATATACTGATGTTCAAAAGTTTGGGATCAGTAAGATTTGTATTACTTTTTAAAGAAGTCTCTTCTGCTCATCAAGCCTGCATTTATTTGATCAAAAATACAGAAAAAAATAATATTGTAAAACACAGTACACATGTTATGTAAACAAAAACCTGTATTTTGGATGTGATTAATCGTTTGACAGCACTTAATATACATTTATTTATTTTTCTTGTTTAATCATAAATTGCAAAAAAATATTTTTGAGTGAGTTTTAAAATAGAAAAAAAGTAGAAAGCCAATGCAGAAAAATAATATTTGAAAACAAGTCTGCATAACTTTCCTTCTCAATTAAATTGATCTTGATCTATATATTATATTAAATATATACATGTATTGTATATCTTGATCTATGTATTATATTAAATTTTGGCCATTGTGGAAGTAGACATAACCATGTCTGTTTTGTGTCTGTATGTACAAGCAATCTGCCAGGCAGGAAAACCCCATTATGAATTTCCCATTATAGGAGAAAAACAACTAAAATATAAGTAAAAAAATACATACATGCATAAATGAACGAATAAATAAACAGCTTGCTTGCATTAACGTAAATTCACTATCAAATTATTAGAGTAGTGAAACCACAAGTTTAAAAATTCGGAAATACAGAGCTTAGGCTAGAAATATTGGAAAATGAAAAAAAAAAAACCAAGAGAAGGATTAATGGATTGAGTTGTTGTCTGCTGCCTGTTACTGCCCCCTTGTGTGTCTTCTGGGTAATGTTTTGAGAGTCCCATCATTCTGAATGCATGCAAATAGCAGCGTGACTTAATCGAAGCATCCACTTTGTGTTTATACCGTCAGGCACTCCGCCAGGCAGCATGGAGCCAACGCCCTCACCTTCTTCCACCACATGTCCACCACTCCCTACTCCACCCATCGCTAACTGCAACAACATGTTGGCGCCCTTTGACCCTGATCCTGCGGATGTTGCCCTGTCGAGTGTGCCTGGACAGGATGCGTTTGACCCCCGCAGGCATCGGTTCAGTGATGATGAGCTCAAACCTCAGCCCATGATTAAAAAGGCTCGCAAGATGCTTGTCCCTAATGACCTGAAGGTGAGAAGCTCAATGCAGTAGCATGCTATGGACATATATCATTTATTATAAACGCTTGGCATGGTGAAACATAAAGGAGATCCTAACAGAATTATAAGTGGAGCATGTGCCTTCATCATATGAACACTGGATTTTGTGAAGCGAGTTTATTTTGTTTATAGACCTAATAGCTAACAGTCAATATTATTGTGTAGCTGTCTAAGCTTCAATAGTCATCTGTCACTGTAGATTTTTCTCACTGATTATTTGGCAAAGATTTATAATTAGTTTATTTTGTCCTGCACATTATGAATGTTGGCTGGAACATTCCACCCTCATTTTGTTCAACATGTCTGACATTCTTAATGCTTCTTTGCAAATTTAGTAATGCAGATACAGGCATGTTTGCATCGGTACAGACAGTGACACTGTAACATTGCCATTTATTGATAACAGTAGATTTCAAAATAAAGATATGAAAAAAATATAGTCATAATTAGTTACCAAAACCTGTTACTAGAATAGTTTTAGTATTATGAAGTAACAGAGAGTGATTTATAAAGCATGTCACATTGACTTCATTGGGCAATGGGTGGTAGCATAGCGTATGTGGTCAAATCTCAAGACTAAGGCAGATGTCTTGGAAACCAAGGGTCTCAGATATGTCAGCTTTTTTGTTATAAAGGGCACAGCAGTCAAAAGGGGAAATTCCTTTATCACAATGACCTCTCTTCTGGGAGCAAATGGATGTTTTGAATACTTGGAAAGGAAGCAACATTCTTAATGTTTTGGGCTTTTTCAAGGGATAGTTCACCCAGAAAAGAAATCTGTCATTTTCTCACCCTGATGTCATTCCAAACACATGGAATTAGAGTCCAAACAATGTTATTTTATTATTTTTTTTTTTTTTAAATCAGCAACCAGTGAGTAGTACACAAGTCATATTACAAACCAGGATCACAAAAAAGTAATTAAAAAAGAACGCTCATCAGAACGCTCTGTTTGAATAGGCGTGGTGGATTCTGGACTCTGAAGTAAACGCCCACTGCTATGATTGGCTAACACATGTATATGTTTGACAGCCTACATTCCTCACAGATGGATGCTGCAGTGATTTAGGTTTAAAACGCATAAATACTCATAACAATCAATCTGTTTAACAGACAAAGCAATAGTGACCATGTAATAAAAGCTGTTACTCGCACTTGTGTGTTATGATATTACTGTCAGATCCAATATAGTCGGCGGCACAGCATCATCTTTTAGTTTAAATCTTTTTGAAAATCCTGCATCGAATTGAATAAAAAAAAAAAAACATAACTTTCCTAACATTGGGATCAGAAGGAAGGCAATGCAAAGACTTGTTTTTCCACAACTTGGCACTGCACAGCGTCTTGTTGTCTTCAGAGCCATCTTTATCGTTTGGTTTCTGCGTAGACCTGCGGTCGCCCCTCTCTACATGCACAAATCGGTGGGTAGGGCTAAACAGGCAGCGACGTAGAAGCAGGCGTTGATCTAGCCACACTGTTACATCGAGTAGAACATTCCAAAAGCTGTCGTTTTGGCAGACTGTCTTCAATATAAGCTGTTTTTAGACTAAGAAGTTTTGAGTTCTGAAGCTTACATGATGTTTTATAGTACAATGACCTCTTATATGTCAAAATATCAAGGGAATTTTGGTTTCTCAGTTTATGACTCCTTTAACACTGATTCAAAACAACACTGAACCTCATTGAGTTGCATTGTATGGCCATAAAACAGTGAGCATAAAACAGAATTTTCAGTAACACTTTACTTGAATAATTTATGTATAATGCATTATAAAGTTAGTTTTAATGCATTAATTATGCCTTGTAATGCACCTTATATAATGCATCGTCCAATCTCATGAATGACCACAGTCAATACATTACAACACTTATCAATTCATTGTTACACCATGCATTTTAAATTAGGTTATAATTATTTATGACAATATATAATGTATTACAGCTCATATTATGAATTAATATAATGCATTATACCCTTTAATAACCCTTTATAATGTATAATACATAGGGCTGCCCTCCACTAAAGATTTTTCTGGTCTACTAGTAGTCGTTCATTTGAAGCATTAGTCGACTAATCGTACGTTTATTAATAAACCATTTAAATCATAAATATGAGCCTTTAACTGCCTAAGTAGCCTAATAAGTGCTCAAGCGCCCATAAATCTTGTCACCACACACCGGCAAAAGTAATAATTATGAATGTGTCTGGGAAAAACAGTAAGGAGGCTGCATTAACATTAATAATTTCTTGATGAACTAGTGCTTTTTTGTTTTTGGTTTGAGAGATGAAGTCCGAGACACTGACTCATCATCTCCACAGTAGTGGACGCGCCTGTATGCATGCTTCATATGGATTACATAATCTGAGAATATTGTTTTCCATTTGAATTGGTTAATTTGAAAGTAAACATTTCACTCTCTATAGATATCTGTAGGGCAAGCATGCATGGAGTTTCGCGCTCAAGTTCAGAGAGACCGAGACGGCAGAAAGCGCATCCCGTTTGCTTTCATTATTTTACAAAAGCGCAATGTTTGAGAGAGCACACAAATAAACGTAGTCTTTACAGATTCGAAAGCTGTATTACTCTTATCTGTAAAGAGCAAGTGACCGCTCCGGCACCTCCATCTGTCACGCAGAGCGCTAGTTACTGTTCAGTTTCACACACACACTTGAATAGCGCACATTTAACATTAGATTGAGTGGCCATGTTAAGTTGCTGCTACTAACATATTTCAGATGATAAGTCTTATTTAAGGTCGATGAATGATAGGCGAGCATTAGGACGTCCTGCCCGATGTACTGTACTACCACATAAACTGGCCGTTAATGATCTGTCCGTCACGGACTGCGTAACTTCGCCTGTGGATTTTTTTTCTCTTTCTTCAAGCCTCTTCTGGTCGACTAATGGTTAGTCGACTATTAGGGGCAACCCTAATAATACATAAAGGCTTTAAGTAAAGTGTTACTGAATTTTCATTTTTGGATGAACTGTCCCTTTAAATAATGGAGGATTGTAAAAAGTAAACCACTAGATAGACAGAAGAAGTGACACGTGAACATGGTGTTTTGATAAATACTAAGCTTTAAATAAATTAAGAAATAATTATTTGGAAAACTGAATGAAAGAAATTATATCATGGAAACTGCCAGTCAGATTTATGAGCATGTATTTAGTGTTTTTAACTGGCTTTCTCATGAGATTTAATTTACTGTTCCTCACTACTACTGACAGAGTGGCGTGAACCACAACCCTGTGTCTGGCACTTTGAGGAAAACCACTCAACCACAGCAGCACTTTGTGTGCAGTCAAATCTCAGACGTTTCTCACTGGAATGTCACTCAAAGTTGCTAAAAAGACTCAAACAGTCTTCTCAAACAACTACATACGAACATACACAAAGCCCAGTCACACATCTGGCAAAGCTCCCCACCTGCAACTGCAGACAGCCAGCATGTTCTAATATGTTCTTTTATTTCTTTTTTTAAAGGATGAGAAGTATTGGAGTCGTCGTTGTAAGAACAACGAAGCCGCAAAGCGTTCTCGTGATGCGCGTCGACTGAAGGAGAACCAGATCTCGGTGCGCGCTGCCTTCCTTGAGCGCGAGAACGCTGCACTCAGACAGGAAGTAGCCGACATGCGCAAAGAGCTCGGCCGGTGCCGTAACATCCTGAACAAATACGAGAGCCATCACGTGGATCAATAAGGAGAAGAAGAAAGTGTTATGAGATGATGGATGGAATGGAGAATGCGATGAATGTCCTTATGATAGCTGAAAGACAGACGAAAGTTCATCAAATATATGGAATGATGTATGAAGACGGCACAAGAGCTCGAGTTTTTAACTGGAGTGAGAGAGCATGTCACCTCTCATTATTATTATTATTATCTTTTTTTTTTTTCTTCGGTAGGTACTATGGCAAGATTTTAATTATGGAGAGAATTGTATATTTTTATATGATAGAAATATGCTTAATGGGGAAAGGAAATTTTTGAAAATAATTTTTGTATATTTTCTATGTCTTTTGGAGGGCTGTAAAGTAGTGGCAGAGGGAACTGGTTGAGGTATCACTGTAATATAAAATCGGGTTCATATGGTATTTTTGAAGCAAACTTTTGATCTTGTGAAGGAAAAAAATGAGGGGCAGAATTAAGCCTAGAAAAGAACCTTAGGAAAAAAATTACTTTCTAGAGAAATAAAACTGTAAAATACTAAGAAAAATATGCATTTAAATTTGTATAGAAATGTTAATATAGATTTATTCAAGCACTTAAGTTGTGATAAACCTGTGGTGACCAAGAACAACCACTGATGAGGGGAATGACAGGTGCATCTCAACTCTTTGGGGACGAACCTTGTTTATCAGTCTACTGCTGATATTTATTTGTCATTCTGAACATGTAATGATGGTAAGAAGACGGTAAAGAAAGACATGCATTAATTATCACATTTTATCTGCATTTTTTTATTTCATTTAATGAACTCAGTAGGATTCTTTTCTTCTTAAAGTTGGTATCTCTTGTCTACAATGTACTCATCTTTTTATAGGAATCTGACTCTCAGTTGCAAACAAAAAAGCAGCTTTTAAACAGCAGCATACATCCACAGTGTGCAGATCTTAAGTGAACTTGCAGAGGCTGTTCTTGCTGTGCAAAAACACAATTTGGACCTCTATGGATTGAATAAATGGGACATGACTCTCATCTGATTGTACAGAAAGATTCCTTGCATTGGAAATTGCATTTCAAAACAGGTTGACATGTAGACACATGTCTGTGCTTTTGAACCTGTGTATGCACTTACTTTTATTGGAACAATATTGAATTTTTACAACCCAATTAGCGGTGTCAGTACAAATGTTTCTAAATCTATTAGTTTCGTGGTTCCTTGTTATTTCTCCAGTCATGTCTGTTTCTTTACTTAATGACCATTAAAGTAACTTCACTTATTATGAATTATTATTGATCTGATCATTATTACTATTGTTGTTAATACTACAAATGAATTATTTTTGTTGTTTTGTTTCCTTGATATTGTCAATTTTAATGCAAGTCTCCTCTCGGCTGTAGAGATTGTCACTTCCTGTTTGTTAAAGCATTCATCGTCAACACCAGCTGTAGAAGAAGTGTTGCTGTGACAGCCAGGTCAATTTATGTGTCAGAGGAATGCTGGGGGAAAAAACTGGTGCCCTTGGTGATCACAAACTGCTCCCCCCCCCCCCCCCCCCCCAAATAAAATCTCTTTTTTTCCCTGTACACTAGCATTATAAAGAACCATCTTACCATTTGTGCTGTCTTTCTCTTTTTTGCATGTAGGTGTTTAAAGCTAACTGCCTTTTTTGCCCAGTAATTTGCCTCCTTAATCATATACTTTTGCAGATGGATTTTGGGTAATGTAGTCCTTACGTTTCTGCACTTCCACATGTGGATGACTATGAACATTTTGTGTTGTGACTTGTTTTTTTGATGTACAAATGCCCTAATGCATCAGTGTTACCCACACTGCACCTAGCCAAAGTAATGCAGGGGAATGTAGTCTTTTTCTCCAAGACCACAAATAAACTATCGTTCTTACTCACTAAACACTAAGGTTGATTACTTTGTATCATGTCATGTGTGCCTATTCTGTGTGCTACCACATGTAGTATCTTCAACTTACTTACTTTTTCATAAATAAAATGGCGACCAGGATAATGCATGTTCTTTTTGAATTTGAACAGAATGAATGAAGCCCACAGATGTGCTTGTAGAAAACCTTTCAACTATCCAGCTCACATGTTGTCATGGACTGAAGTTTATAAAAGGCTATGCCCTTTAAAGCAGAACTATGTAACTTTTTCTGTGTTCAAAATTTGCTAAATTTATACAATGAGCGAGTACATCATGAATTCGTCTTCCAAAACGCGTTTTTGGCTTATTCCGAATCACCACGGTACACTTATAAGTACTTATATTTGGAGTATTGTTGCTTGGTCGGGTCGTCACCGCTGCGGAGTAACACATACCTGCGTGAATCGCCGTAGATATAAACTTAGAGAAGTAGCTCCGGTTGGAATGTTCTTCCGCGGGATGTGTGCAGTTCTGTTTATTAACCGCTAGAGCGCCAAAAGTTACATAGTGCTGCTTTAATTTAATTTAATATTAAACGAAGAGAAGAAATTTAAAAAAAAAGTTAAAAAAATAAAATTAGAAAGATATTTGTAAATAAAATAAATGGGAAAGTATATAGCATAAATTATATTTAAAAAATGTGAATATGCATTCTGGAATGCAATAAAAATGAATATTATCACATGTATATATTGCAGATAGAATGCATCTAGCTGGAAAAGCAACATATTGCTATAGTGTCTTGCACATTGTGGCTGGAGCACCAGCAGATGTTTGCGATTTTTATGTTTAGACAACATTTTCCTTTTACGCTGAGGAATATAATGTGCTGACATTTTTTGTACATGATGTTTGCAGCTCTGCCTACACTGTAAAAAATGAAAAGATGCTCAAGGCACTATTTGATTCCTTCAATTTCCGCAGAACCCAGTGATTCCTGACCAGGAGACACACTAGAGGGCTGCAAGATGGTTTCAAATGATTTAAAATAAGACTAAATAAGCTTTAAAAATGCTAAAGTGTCATATGACATATTTCTTATTTTAATTTGTTCCCTCAACAACTGTTGAATTAATTTAAGAACCAGGTTTCTCACGTCTTGAAAAAAAAAAAACCCTGGATGTATGAGAATTTATATGAAGGAATTTCAAAAGTGTGATTTCTGGACCTGAGAAAGTTATGGAAATTAATAAAATGTTAAAAAGGACATTTATAACGAATATAAATGTTGTTAACACTTTAGGGACCAATGCTCACTATTAACTAGTTGCTTATTAGCATGCCTATTATTAACACATTGGCTGTTTATTAGTACTTATAAAGCACATATTCTGCATGACCATATTCTACATCATTACCTAAACTTAACTACCTTACTGACTATTAATAAGCAGCAAATTAGGAGTTTATTGAGGCAAAAGTCATAGTTAATGGTTTGTTAATGGCGAGAATTGGACCTTAAAATAAAGTGTGACCTAAATTTTTATAATAAATTGGGTAATAATAATGCCCTTCACTAATATTGGCACCCTTGGTAAATTTGAGCAAAGGTGGCTGTGAAAATAATCGGTATTTTTAATCCCTTTTGATCTTTCATTTAAAAAAATTCACAAAATTCTAACCTGTCATTGAAGTAAAACAATTGAAAGTGGGGAGAAAATCTCATGATGAAATAAATGTTTTTCTTCCTAGAGATTCTTACGAGTAAAATATCTCTGAAGTATGTTCCCATTCATATTTACATATTTTAGCACACCAGGGTGACTATGAGCATGAAATTGTCCAGCCACGACTTCCTGTATCACAGGATTATAAATATGAGGAACAAAAAGACCAAATTCCCTTAATCATCCATCATCACAAGGAGTAAAACCAAAGAATATTGTTCTGATGTGCAGAACAAGATTGCTGAGCTTCACAAAATAGAAAGTGGCTGTAAGAAAAGAGCTACGAAAATCCCCATTTCCATCACCAGGGCAATAATTAAGAGGTTCCAATCAATTAAAGATGTTACAAATCTGCCTGGAAGAGGACGTGTGTCTATATCGTCCTAATACACGCTGAGGAGGACAGTTTGAGTGGCCAAAGACTCTCCAAGGATCACAGCTGGAGAGTTGCAGGGATTAGTTGAGTCTTGGGGTCAGAAAGCCTATATATATATATCCCTATATATATAGGGAAGAAAAATTCTCCTCGCTCATCCTAAAACAAACTCCACCATATTCAGTTGTCAGACATGACTGGAATTTCACATGGCACTGGCTTCTAGAATCAGAATCAGAATCAGAATGAGTTTTTATTGCCAGGTATGTTTACACATACGAGGAATTTGTTTTCACATATCAGATTAAATAAAAAAAATAGCTTTTTGGCAGCAAACCCACCAGATAGGTTTAGTACAAACAGGGATAAAAAGTACCCCATGCCCATGGTTAAATATACTGCTGGATCTTTAATGCTGTGGGCCTGTTTTTCTGCTGGAGGTCCTGGACATCTTGTTCAGAAACATGGCATCATGGATTCTATCAAATACCAACAGATAAAAAAATCTAAACCTGACTGATACGTTAGAAATCTTATAATGGGCCGTGGTTGGATCTTCTATTAGGACAGTAATCCAAAACAAACATCAAAATCAACACAAAAATGTGTCATTGAGCACAAAATTAATCTTCTGCCATGGCCGTCCCAGTCCTCTGACCTGAACCCTATAGAAAATGAGTGAGGTGAACTGAAGAGAAGAGGCATCAACAAGGAGCTGGGAATCTGGAGAGATTCTGGATGAAGGAATGGTCTCTGATCTCTTATCAGGTGTTCTCCAAACTCTTAGGAGAAAACTCAGAGCTGTGTCTTGAGAAAAGGACGTTGTAATAATTGGGCGCCAATAATTGTGGCCAACATAACCTAGAGAAAGCATTTATTTCACAATGAGATTTTCCCCCCACTTTCAATTGTTTTATTTCAATGATAGGTTAGCATTTTGTGATTCTTTTGAATGAAAGATCAAAAGTATAAACAATGCAGATTTATTTTCACAGCCGCCTTTGCTCATATTTACCAGGGGTGCCAATATTAGTGGAGGGCACTGTATATATGTGTAAAGACTCTCTAATCAGACTAGAAAATCATATAAATTCATTGGTGATAAAATGTGTAGACCCTAAAGAACCTTCAGTTATTGAAACCTCCAGAATTACAGAATTTAATAACTTTCATTATTTACAATTATTTTATTTAATTCGTTTAGATAATTTTTTATTAATATTTATAAATAAATCGACAAACTATCGATTAAACTAAAAACTTGAATCGCCACTCCTAGTTTGTGTTAATGAAAAAGTTTGACAGCGAGTTGAAGTACCAGAAATATCTTGTGGGCGCTGCTCTCAGATCCATTGTCTGGGTATCATATTGGAAAATCATATTGTGTTCTCAACGAAGGTCAACTAATATTTCAAGTGCCTCAAAAACATTTTCCTGTGATGAGTTATATGAGGAGGTCTTTAGACAGAGAGCTTAGGAGCTATTGCATGAAATCACGAGTCCCTTTACCAATAACTCTTTTCTGAAAAGGTGCCTCAAGGTTCTCCAGAGGTTTCTGCTTCTCCAAATTTTCCCACATTTATACAGTGTAGTTTATTGCCCAGGTATATAAGCACCTGTAGACCTGTATCATCTTAGTGTCCTCACTCTGGACATGAAACCAACAACAGAATGGGAAATCAACATATACAGTACATTTATGAAGGCCCCTCCTATATAGTAAACAGAAAATGAACATTAGATTGTTGTTGTACGTTAATTTTTTTTGTGAGATTTGTTGAGATAAAGAGGTATGTTTCTGTCGCTGAGTGTAACATTCATCAAAAGGGTGAGATCTAGAAATTAATCAGTGAACTTAACTTGAATGTGATTGTTTGTTGGTTTAGCTGGTCGCTCTGTGTGGAAGCGCCGTCGCGTTTATCTGTCAAAGTGTGTGTTTACTGTTGCTAAAGGAAGCAAGTTCCTTGCTGTCTTAGGATACTGAGATTAACTGTGGTGTGTTGAGAAGAGTCTGTATCAGGCGGGTCACTTTGCAACAGTATTCAGCTTGGCACGGTGCGTGTGTAAGTGGAGAAGAGTGTATCCATGAGGTCTGTCATTTGATGTGGGGGTGAATGTTTGTGCTCATTTGGCATCAATGGAATTGGGTGAAAGGTCTTTTCTTCTGCGGAATTCTACCCAGCATTCAAAACACTCAATAAGATCCAGATGTGTGTGTTCTTGCATGTACGGCGACTCCACTCCTCCCTCGCCATCACACCATCACAAAACCCCCTCCTCCAGACTCTCCCCCATCTTTATATCCCCTCTCCTGTCTCGCTACCTCTTTCAAAACCTCTGCAGTGAGTGTCAGGGAAAGATGGAGCGATCTCTGCTTGTGTCTCTTCTGTGCGTGTGGGCCCTCAGCAGCCTGTCGGCAGCATCAGGTGAGTGTGTTTGTGTGCGTGGGTGACTGAGAGAAAATGAAAGGATTATGGGTAGCTTTACAAGTACAACTTTTTTTTACAATGAATAATGAATGAATGAGAGATCATATATGATGGATGTTTGCCTTGTTGGACGAGTAAAAAATGCAGATGCTCAGTATTTATGAATTTGAATTTTTTTATGTAAAGAAAATATGATAATTTGTATTTATTTAAAAATGCATTATGGTCTCCATTTCATTACTCAAAAAAACAAAAAGTCATTTTTTACCTAACTTCATGTTGCTCTAAACCTATATGCTTTTCTTTTTTCTACTGAAAGCAGATACTTTGAATAATTTTTTAACAGTTTTTTTTTAGTTGTGTTTTGCCCATACAGTGAAAGTCAGTTGGGTCCAAAACAGTTTTGGACTTTTATTTTAGGAACTATTAAAAAAATATGTTTTTGTTACACATAAGAACTGTAAAGTTTAGGAAGGACATAAGGGTGCATAAATGATGATAGAATTTTAATTTTTGAGTAAACTGTCGCTTTAAAATCTGTGTGATTTTGTCGTTTACTAATACAATCCCCTTCCTTTCACATATTGCTTTGAGAATCAATTTTTTAGAGCTAGTTTTCCATGAAATTTGGAACACACATACTGTACATATGCAGTGTATCATCTTCTGTTTCAGTTCAAAGTCATTGCATAATGAGAAATGCATAATTGTGTTAAGCTCTTTCATTTTACTACCAACACTCTGTTCTGTTATGAGCTTGTAACATTTAAATGTTACATCCTGTTTATGGGTGGGCTACATTTATCACTGTCTGGTTTATGTGGATAAATTGTGTTAAACACCTGGTTCAGTTCAGAGAACAGTGTCTTGGGCAGACAGCCAGACATTTAACAGCCTGCTATTTTATGGCACAGATTAAATAGTTAGACAGATAAAATACATTGTATTTAAAGCATTGCTTGCATGTGCACTACTGGGCAAAAGTTTGGAATGATTTGGATTTTTTAAATGTTTTCGAAAGATACTGTATGCTCACCAAAGCTGCATTAATTTGATTTTAAAAATACAGTAAAAACAGTGATATTGTGTAGCATTGTTACAAATTAATAGAAGGATCACGTGATACTGAAGACTGCAGTAATGGCTGCTGAAATATTTGGCTTTGCCACCACAGGAATAAATTACATTTTAAAATATATCCAAATATGTCAGCCGCTTGTATGTGAAATGGATCTTTTTCAAAAAATTTTATGTTTCTATGCATGCCTATCTTGAAGTGGACACAACAGAACAGTGTCCAGAGAGGATACTGGGTAACGAGAGAAGACAAACGTGCCCAAAAAAGTGTCAGCAAGATAAAGACTGTGGCAACAAACGTCAGTGTCTCTGTGACGGCCAGTGTGGACTCAGCTGTGTGGCCCCAGGTCAGAACTAGAAACCCCATGATGCATCTATACATATTATAAAACTTAAAAAGCAAATAAACCAAAGCAATGACTAAAACTATGATATATTAAAAGGCAGTGCTCCCAGTTTTTCTGTGATTTTTCTGTGTGAACAGGTCGTACGTGTCCATGGCCTCTCCCACCTGGAAAGAATTTTGATGTAGCTCTTCTTTCCCCTTCACCCTCATTCTCCGCTCTGCTTGAGGTTCGCTGTAAGCCTGGGTTCGCCATGCATAATGGGCTAGACTCTACAATACGCCGTTGCCAAGGTGACCGGCAGTGGAGTGGAGATGAGCCTGTTTGTACAGGTAGAAAATATTTAAACTGTTATCTATAGTTTCCTTCAGTACTTTTTACTTATCTACACTCTTAAAAATAAAGGTGCTTCACGATGCCATAGAAGAACCTTTTTGTCTAAATGGTTCCATAAAGAAACTTTAACATCTGAAGAACCTTTCTTTTTCACAAAAGGTTCTTTGTGGCGAAAAAAGGTGCTTCCGATTAATTTAAAAGGTAAGAAAGAGATGGTTCTTTAAAGAACCTTTGACTGAATGGTTCTTTGTGGAACCAAAAATGGTTCTTCTATGGCATCGCTTGAAGAACCTTTTGAAGCACCTTTATTTTTAAGAGTGTATAGTCTATCAGTTTGTCTCTCTATCTATTATTCTATTGCTCAATTGTTCTGTCTTTGGTATATAGGCTATATATAGATGAACCAGTGTCTTACAGGTTTGGGAAGACATGAGGGTGAGTAATTAACAACAGAATTTTCATTTTTGGGTGAACTATCTCTTTAAAGCCATTTCTCTTTATAAAGGGATATGAACTCGCTATATGTTTCTTTGGAGATCAGAAAAAACGTCTTGATATTGGATTGTAGGTCTGTATTGGTATAAACTATAGCAGAGGAAAAAGATGCCCTCCTGGGTTCTTTGAAACTTTAGAACATAGATTGTTTTCTAAATAACCATAAAACCTAAAACCATTCTACTATGGCCAGATTTTCAACCAGGGGTCTGCAGAAGGTCTTGCAGCTAGTCCTAGAACAGATACAAAATAAATAAAGATTTTAAACATAAAAAAATAGCTTAACTGTTAAGAATTATAGAAGGCAATTTTTTTTTTGGTATATGAGTGAACATTACTATTAAGTGTAATTGGTTTCTATATTGAAGGTCCCTGAGGCGAGATGAGGTCCCTGGGTCTGTTACATTTAAAAATCTGATATTGCATAAATACACATTAAAAATGGAACATGACATGAAAACATCAGTCCTGTTGGGTCAGTTTGCCCTCATCTTGTTCATAAACCATTCAGGTAATATCAATATTATGCAGTTCAGGGGGAATGCCTTCATAGCAACAATAATATATTGAGTGCAACTGACCATGAATGCAGGAAGAAATGAGAAATATGTGTCAGTGTCTGCATAATAATGTGTTTTTTTGGTTGCATGAGTAATAAAAGCTTAGAGCTCGTGGACCTAGGTCACCGCTTGTTTCTGGGCTATGGGGTTTTAGTCTTTAGACTCCAGCTCTGTGAAGAGGAGGCGTGAATCGGCAGAGCTCCAGGCTGCAGCCATCCCAGTATCACCCCCTCTGTAACACATGCACGCATACATTCACACACACATTTCCTGGAGTAACATGAGAGGTATTTCTAGGAATGAGCTGTCAAAAGAGCCGAGGTGTGGGCGTTTGGGGTCTGTGAGAACCGTCCTGCAGTACTCTATTATCTGCAGATCAGTAACATGGAATATTTAACAAGCAGAGACAGGCATGTAGATATGCCGGATTCACACACAAAGTTCAAGCGCATTCAAAGCTGAATTGATGTACAATTGAAGTTTGGTGTGTGTGCATGTTGACTGTGTGATTTCCTCCCCCTTCATTAATCAGTCTTTCTCACAAAAGGGGGAGAGATTTGATACATAACTGCATGAGTCAACTGCTCAAGAGGGAATGTGAGAACAGCTTGTTCCAGATAGATTTTTTCTGATAAAACTCAAAATGTAGCCACACATTCTGTCCATCCATCATCTGGGTACCCGCTCAGCCACACGTTGTTGACCTGTGAATCTATTTGTCAGCCCTACATATCCATCTGTCCATTCACCCTGTCATGTATTTGTGCTCATGCTACCTCATCTAATATAGTGGATAAAAGCTCCAGGCCAATATCCACAGGGTCATCCATTTGAATTCCAGTCACGACCATGCACCAAAAGCCCAGGAGGCTGAATAACGGAGGGCTTTTTGCTGCAATATCTCTGCTCTTAAGGCCCGTTCACACCAAGAACGATAACTAAAGATAACTATATTTTTGTCCACACCAAGGGATAACAACATTCTGTTGATTTTAAGGGCGTCCTGCAGTTTTTTCGTCTGCTGCTTTAAATACTCAAGCTCTTTAAAGTCTAGTGGATTCTGATTTACTGTTTTTATCATTCATCACATTCTGAAAGTGATTCCACCAATATTGTTTCTATGTGTTATTATTGTTCTAGTTGTGTGAACATCCCTATATTCTCGGATGATTATAATTATTTTTTTTTGGCATTATCATTAAATTGATCATTCTCGGTATGAAAAGGCCTTAACAATGTCCAGGCTCTTGAACGTTTTAACTTTTTAAGAGTCACTATCCTCCCATGTGACCAATTTTAATATGACACTCATTTTTGTTTATTTATTCAGAAATACACAAAAATGTAATGCAATGACTTGAATGTACTTCTAATTTCTATATTAAAACTTTTGCATTGCAAAACTGCATTCCTCCTAGAAACTTTACATTTGCTTGCAAATATTTTTAGTTTCCCCAAGAAACTATGCATTTGCTCACAAAACTTTTGCACTTGTATTTATTATTATTATTTTTTTGCTAAAGCATTGCTTTTCACAAAGAATCTTTGCGCAAAAGAATTTTATATATATAT
>NW_015505552.1:152918-196450 GCF_001515645.1 Sinocyclocheilus grahami
TATATATATATATATATATATATATATTTTCAATCTCATTTTATTGCCATCACCAGTTTTTAATTGCTCAAAACGTGTACGCAAATTCCCAGGGAAGTGCAAAAGTTTTGCGAAACCATTGTAACATTTTTTTTCTTCCCACCTCATATTTTTCCATCACTGTGTCCCCATAGCGGCTCCTGTAATTTTTTATATATCATAATATAAAAGAAATACAGAAAAATACTAAATGATTTACTAGCAGAAATGATATCATAAAGAGGACCGCTGCAGACCCTCGTGAATGTGTCAAGGTCAAGTCTATTGCAATATCTTTTTTTTAATGACTAAGATGTGTACACAAGGTGTCAGGAAATTACTTATTTTTCCTCTTTGATTGATTTTCACTAGCCTACATTTTTAGATAATTAAGTTGAAACTTTAAATTGAAAAGGTTTTTCTAAAACAATAAGAAACATGAATAAGAGTACAATTCTAAAAACTTTGCACATGTGTTGCAACCAAGCATTTAATGCATACTCAACTCAAGAGATAAATATGCTATTTTGATTTTTTTCCACCAGCCTCCCCAAGAGGAGGTCTTGCAGCAGAGCCGGTTCTGGTGCCTGAGGTGTCCTGTTCTTTGCCTGATGATGAGCTGCTCTCTGTGCAGGGCAGTGCCATCGTGGGATCCACCATCCATTACCAATGTGCAGCTGGGTGAGACTTATGAGAAAGAGAGAAAACTGTGACTGATATACAGAATATCTAGTTTTATCATGCTTATATAATCTACACACCTCGTCTTCTTTCTCGTACAGATCTGTGCTGATTGGAAATAGTGAGAATATCTGTCATGAGAACCAGACGTGGCAATACCCTCACCCCATCTGTCGCCGTAAGTGTGTGCATGTGTGTGTGTGACTGTATATGCATTCCTCAACATGGGAATGACTGAGACATAGATCTTGCTAAAAAGAAATAGCAGGTGTATTAGAATGTGCTTGAGTGAAAATGTTGATCCAAACTGCTAAAGAGATCTCAGTTTGCCTGCTCTTGCACACCATGGAACAAAGTAATGAGAGAGAGATGAGAAGGACAGCGGGAGAGAGAAGAGCAATGAAGACTGTGTGTGGGTTTGTGAGTAGGTGGATAGGGCACTATGTGTAAATGGATTTGTGAGTGTGCAGGGCTATTGCAGCCGATGTGGGTTTGACTAATATATGCTGGTGCAATGCTTCCCCCTGTTGGATCAACCTAGGCTTGTTGTAAATGCATATTCCGGGGTTCAATACAGGTTAAAGAGAATTCTGTCATCATTGGCTCACCCTCAAGTTATTCCAAACCTATATGAATTTCTTCTGTAAACACAATAAATGATATTATGTCTGTAACCGATGATGGTAGCCATTGAGTTACGTGGTATTTTTTTTAATACTATGGAAGTCAATGGCTACCGTAAACGGTTTGGATATGAACATTCTTCAAAATATCTTAATTTGTGTTCAACGGCTAAAAGAAATTCATTTAGGTTTGGGAAGAGCTTGAGGTTGAGTAAATGATGACAGAATTACCTTTTTTGACAGTAATTTACTTTTGGGTGAACTACCCCTTTAAGCTCAATCGAAATCACTACTGCATAATGTTGATTACCATAAAAATTTATTTTGACTGGTCCTTCTTGTTCCTTTCCTTTCCTTTAAAAAAAAAGTGTGTTACGTGTGTTACCTTTAAGTGAAGGCTGATTTGTAAACATTAAAAATACTCATTGTTTCAAAAGTATTTGGAAAAGATGCAAAATTAATTTACTTGTTAACATGATTTTTAGTGAAAATAACACATGATCATTTTCTGGGTAAAGTTATATTCAATTTTTATTTTTTAACTTTAACTGCTATGAAAACCTAGCCCCCATTGTAAAAGATAAAATGATAAAAACATTACAGCTCAAATAATACATATTATAACACAAACATTTTTATATATTTATTTATCTATTTACAAAAGCATTATCTTTCGGCTTTTAAAACATTAACATTAATATTATTTGCCACTAAAGTGGTGTTGATTGAGCCCAGGAATATTCTTTTAAAGGGTTTTCACATAATTAGACTTTATAAGGTATTTAAGGTTTCATTTTTAATTCTGCAGTGCACTTACATGTAAATTTAAGTGTGTGCTTATGTATGTTATCAGGTGTGGTTTGTCCTCCTCCTAAGGAAGTTGAACGTGGACATCTGGTGGCCGTCCAGAGAACTGCATATGAAGTTGGTGATACAATCTATTACCTCTGCAAAAAGAACTTCTTGCTGGATGGCCCAAATCAAGTGACTTGTTTACCTAATGGGACATGGAGTGCAGAGCCTGCCTGCCGGGGTAAATAAAGCTCTTAACAAAACAATGCATCAAGTCATCATGACTGTGTTGAACATTCGCATTGAACATTTCACGCATTTTTGTCATGACAAATAGCATCATTCTCTTCACCATTTCTTCCCGTCTTTCCGATCAGCCCGCTGTCCAGTCCCAGCTCAACGCAGCAGGGTGATCGTGGGAGGAGTAAAGCGTTGGCCATATGATCTGACGGATGGTGTGGTTGCTCATGGAGAGAATGTGACATTTTTCTGTAAACATCCAGAAAAACTGTGCAGCTTCACTGCCACAGAGGTCTGCGTAGATGGACAGCTCAAGCAACCTAGCTGCTATCTTGGTACATAATTCACACCACATTATTGCACATAATATAATAAGTGTACATTACACTTAAAAATAACCCTGCATCACCTTCGTCGCCCGCTTTTCTTTTTAGACCCTACCTGGCTGCAATTCAAGCTCTTTCCTCATCGGCTGGTTTCAGAGATTGATCCATGTGATCCTGCTGACCTTCAGTGAACTCATCAAATTTTGACAACACATTTTGAATGATGGCACACACTCTGACACCATGACCTGGAGTCTGGATCAACGTAAATTGTATTATTAACGTGCCAACTAAATTTGTTTTAGAACGGATCTCAGTAGGATCTCACAGTTATGCCTCATTTAACTCTTCTCTTTTCTTTGTTGTATGTTGCATTGACAAAGTTACCTTAAACAGAATTTGTGTCATATTTGATATATGCAAACACCCTCATACTTGCTTGAGGTTATGGTTGCTGTAAGCTGCTCTCTTTTCATGTATTTTATTGTCATACAAAGTGTAAAACTGATTTTTGAGGTAGTGTTGGTGTTTATCTTGTTATAATATTTTATTTCTTTGTTAAAAAGTGATTTTCTGCTACCTGATATGCTTGTCAAACCCACAACCAAGAATGCACAGGCTAAAGGTGAACTCAGAAATCATGCCATGTACTGATGCTCTCTGTATTCCAAAAGCAGTTTTATGATATGTTTAGAGTTAACTAGGCTGTGTTCAGCCCCGACAAAAACGGTGCAAAACGTTTTTTAAACGGAAACGGTGGTGCGTTGAACACCCTGTTCTGATGACGCAAGAGTTGCAACTATGGCAGCTGAGAAGCCCATTCTTTGTGTTCTTTTTGAAGACTTTTCGGAGCCTGATGAAATCTGTATAAATACGTGTTTAATACTGCAAAATATGCTCGATGGTGCAGTCACTGCCCTTGCCCTCCAGAATAAAAGAGAACATCCCAATTAATTACATTGTGCGAGCTGTCTCTTCAATACCGCGTGGTTTACATACATGTTGCTGCTGATTGGGCTGACATGTTTGACACACCCACCAAACAAGAGAAAACGCATCTCAAACCCCTTTGCACACTGTTTCCAGGAAACATGTTATTCAAACCGGAAACCGTAGCGGTGCACACCGGTTTGAGCTTGAACTTGCCCCTGATCTTTGACTGGACTGCTTGATTGGATTGGATTACATAAATAAGACTAGGGAATATTGTAGCATAAAGCCTTGCTTAATTATGGCTGTTATACAGATTCAGTTGTGCATTGTCTAAACAGTGAATCATCTTTAAATGTGTTTTCTTCTTGTAATATCATGATTCTTCAATAAAGAAACTGGAGTGTTTGTTGTCATTTAAAACAGTGATTTTATTTGAGCTGGTTAGACTGTATAAATGATTTTGGTAACACTTAAAGCCTTTATGTATAACGCTTTAAGTGTTATCATAATATGTATAAAGTGTTACCATGATTTCTGCAGGTACAAAGAACTGTTTGAGTGCTGTATTCCATCTCCAAACCTGAAAACACAATGTAAAAGTGGCCTACAAGATATTCTACTTAAAGAAAAATTCATAAATTTGAATGCCGGCTCTTGTTTGAAAATATTTGACAGTTAATAATGATATAATTGTTAGATTCTAAATTAATTTTTATATTGAATAATGTGTCACGATTTCACTAAATGTGTTATTATCATGAAAATAATGTGAACCTGTTAGCTAAAGCACAACTGAAGTTATATAAAATTTCAATCCTACAGCATGTCGAGGTCGGACGTAGAAAACTGCAACACCACGACACCCCCCTCCCCTTTCGCTCGCGCTCAACCTCTCCGCCCAGTCATTCATTCATATTTGGTCTCCCGGAAGTATCTCAGGGTCGGGCCGTTCAGTGCCTGCGCGAGCTGGCTCGTGGGGTGAGAACAGTTTCATATTCAATATTTCAGTTATAAAGAAGCGATGTGCGCGAATGGTTGTAAGCTTTTGGGAAGAAATGTGAGTTCTTGCGAGTAGCAGTTCAAGAGCGTTGGTTGTCTTAGAAAGTTTGAAATAGGGTTTCCAAGGCAGCAGTGTGTCTGAGCGCTGTCAGCGGCTCGAACCCTCGGTACTCATAAAATGGCTGGTCGCGGGTTCGAGCGCAGTCAGTGTTTTGACCAAAATATGGGAACAATTCAAGCGTATTTGCATTACACGTGTTATGGGGAGGCTATATCCTTCAGACAGATACTTTTGGGCATGTAATGGCACGGGTTCGACTCGCCGTCTGGACCCCACAGACATCAAACGCGATGTTTGGTTTGATATTTTTCTTCTTTAAACGGACCTCCGGCGCGTAATGGCGTCGAATGTCCCGTGTTGATCTCTAACTCTCCCACAGTGCTGCATGGCTGAGTGCACGGACAAAGGCATTGGTGTCAAACCTCGAGCCATGCGCGTTGACAGTTAATTTGTGATGAGAACCACGGGAAGGAGGAGCGGACCTGCTACCATGACAGCGCGCCGTTCAAGCCCATTGCGTTGTATTCCTGCTAACTGGATGGCATTTGTGTACTTTTGCAAATATTACGCAGACATCGAATGTTGATGTTCATTCTTTTATTCAAGTCAGATTTTTTAAAATCAACCCTATATTGCCTGTTTTTTCTGTTTAACTGCAATATCTGTTATGATTTAGTTTGTTATGCTTGTGAATATAAGTACTTCATAAATACTTATAAACAAACCCCCTTAGTTCAGAAAATGAACACATTATTGTAAAAAAAAAAAATTCCAAGCCACATCAAAACTTCCTCAGCATCCATTTTTATGTACTATATGATACTGTCTTTTTATTATGGAAGCCTGTTTCCGCCACTGAATAAAAAATAAAAACAGTTATTGTGACTTTATATCTCACAATTCTGACTTTTTTTGACATGCAATTGCGAATTATAAAGTCAGAATTGCGTGATATAAACTTGCAATTGCGAGTTAAAATCCAGTTTTGAGGGGGAGGGGGAGGGGAACGACTGATATTGCAAGTTTATATCTTGCAATTCTGAGAAAAAAAAGGCAGAATTGCGAGTTTCTATCATGCAATTCTGAGAAAAAAGTCAAAATTGTGAGATAAAAAGTCGCAATTATCTTTTTTATTTTTTATTCAGTGGTGGAAACGGGCTTCCATATTTTATATGTAAATACACACCTATAAAAATATAACTGAAATAATGTGGCAGTATTACATATTGAATATGTATTAAATATTAAATTAGTAATAATTTATTAAGAATATACAAAGTGACTGTAACTTCAAAAAGGTGATTTTTAGTAAAAGTTGCAATTTGTACATTTTGACAGCACTAATATTTTATAAAGGTTTGTTACCTTAAACAATACATTATTTGAGATTTGTCTTTGTAACATGAGTTCTGTTATTTCTTTACAGAATGTAGAATCTTGTTTTTTGTCTTATGTTTTTTTGTTTGCTTGTTTGTTTTAGATTGATGCCTTAGATGAGTAGAAGGTCCTGACTGATGGCAGTAGCAGAGACATGGGTGAAAATCAGCAGTTACATCAGATGGGAAAGGAACTGGCAATGGTGCCATTACATGGATTATGCAAGATTGTGTGGCACTGTCAGGCAATATTGTAATGTTCTCTCAGGTTATAATGAACACACGTTATAATGGTTGTAATGACTTACTCCATGAGTACTGAATAATATGATTTCTTCTCTACTGCTGAATGTACAGAAGTTGCTATGCGCAAACAACAAACATTGGACAGGATAGGTGAGACCATTCCACATATTAAGTGGACTGATCTTACTGCCACCAAAGAAAGCCAAATGTCTGTGGGTCAGGAGAGTGAGTTATCAGATGAGGGACTCTCATTGAGGACTGAGTCTAAGGACAAAGTGACCCCAGATGTGTTTCTTGATCCACCACAAGATCAGGCAGAAGTTATAAAAGATTACAGCAAGCAGAACTCACCAAAAAATGAATCAGACTCAGACCAGATGAGTCATCTTGAAAACCAGACTATTGAAGATAAATTAGTCCCTTTTCAAGAGAACACAAGGAGTCTACCAACAAACATGCAGCTGATAACCAAGATAGAGTCTGATAATGCTACGACAGAAGCTTGTGCGGTAACAACCAAAGCTGCAAACATTGCCAACATCTCATCCAATGATTTTCTAGAGAATACGGTTCAACGACAATCTATTTTAAATAAAGGTTTTCATAATGACAAACTACCGTCACCTGGTGGATGCAATCACACAAGCAAGGAGTTGTGTATTGAGAATAAAACACAGGTTGTTGATGTGGCACATGCAAGAGGGAGTAAACTTAGGATGGACCTAAATACAAACAAAGAAAAATTAGAATATAGTAAAGACTGCATTGAAGATTATGAAACACAAATTTTATGTAATGTAAGAGAGCAGAGTCTTGATATCGGAAGGAACATTGCAGTGACAAGTTCTTTGGGACAATATGAAGAAGACATGGTCTTAGATTTAAGCCTACCAAAAAAGAAAGACCGAAATAAGGAGAGGAAGTGTGAATGGGTTGTAGACCCTGAATATGAAGGTTCACTTCATATGGAAGTTGATGAAATTGAGGAGGAGCCTCAACATGTCGAAGTGGAGCAGGAGGACGACAATGAAATTTGCTGCATTTCATCAGTAAGTGATGCTCATGCATATCTGCCTCAGCATTGGGATGGACATCTTTCCTCCTCTTCGCTTGAAGCCATGGCAACTACATCGTATCCCAACATTATAACCCCAGATCCAATGGATACACTACTTATAGATGACCAGGGCATTCCTTACACACTTACTGCAGATGGACAGAAAGTTCCACAAATTGATAATATACAACACACCGAGGGCCTCTATAAACAAACAGATCTAAGCCCAGGACAAGCTGAAGATAAGCCCTCATTCATTGCTGATGTACAGGATATTGCAGACTCAAGAATACAGACACTACCCAATTCACTGTGTCCAAATATGTCTATAGGCCATGTCTCGGTGGAAACATCACAAGTTGCCCCAAACCAGGAGCCAAAATCTTCTTACAGTTCTGTAGCTCTTGATAAACCCTCCATCATACCTGCCATGTCTGACTTGGCATCAGTTCCCATTCAGATTGTGGCTAATACTACAGGGTCAAACACCTCCATTCTTCTTCTTCCTCCATCTCAGCTTCAGTCTCTTTCCTCACCGGCCTCTAAAGCTAACCCAGGGCTAATTACCCTTTCCTTACCAGTTCCTCTTAGTCAGAACACTCAGTCCTCCCCCATGTTCCTAGTTTTGTCATCTCCTCAGGTGTCCTCAACTCAGAGTTCGTCCTCGCCTGGGCAGTTATCTCAAATTTCCTCTTCTTCCACTGTTGCACTTCCCTTAGCAACTTGTTCACTTGATTTGGGATCTACATTAAGTTCACGTACGTCACATCTCAGCCTCAGCACAGTTTCCTCTGCCACAGCTACAGACATCTCAGGACTGAATAACCCTTCTAATCTTCCTGCTAGCCCTACCTCATCAACTGCTTCCTCTAGCACTTCCACAGTGACCTCTACAAGTCCAACCAAGCAATTCAGCACTGATGCCTACTCCGACACACCAGTGCCCACTTCCTTTCGGGAAGCCCTTCTCAGATTGGCTGTGTCTGTGGAGAAGAAACAAGAAAACCAGCCTGAGACACATTCAGTCACTACTCCTTCATGTTCTGAAGCCACCAAGCCGGATTCCTCTGCCACATTCCATGAAAGTAAAAATAAGGAGACAGAGGTAAACTGTGACGGTGAGACTGAGTCTACCTCGGTAGGCCAAACAGACTCATTAGATGCCACTTCTTCTACATCACCCATCCGTCCTGTATCACCCGGAATTCTAATCAATGACCCAAAGAATGAAGCATTAGACCCTCGTCGCATTCTTTACTGTCCGTATTGTCCGCGGGTCTTCTACTATCTTTCGGACCTTGAGCGCCATTCCATCACACACTCCCAAAGCAAACCCCATGTATGTCACCTTTGTGGCAAGGCATTCAAAAGATCAAGCCATCTTGAGCGACACAAACACATCCATACAGGTCAGAGGAACTTTGTGTGCCAGCTTTGCCCAAGACGTTTTCGTGAATCAGGGGAACTAATGAGGCACCAGAGAGTACACACCGGTGAGAAACCCTTTCAGTGCATAATATGCCACATGCGTTTTGCAGAGCGCAACACACTGCGACGTCACATGAAGCGCAAGCACCAAGGCCAGCAGCTGGAGGCGATGGACATGAAGGCAAAGCCAGAAAGTGGAGGGATTTCCCTTGCTGGTATACAAGGAGAGCCAGAAGAGAATGCGGAGTGGTACAGTTCAACAGTTCCTGAAATGGAGTCTGACAGTGACACAGAGGGGGAATGAGAACTACATGGAAGGCACGAACGAATAGATTTTCATTCTTTTCTTTAAGTTTTAAAAAGATAAGCAAAGTTGTAAATACATTAAATTTATTTTGTATTGATATAATAATTCCTTACTTCTCACTAGTTCCATATTATTGTCTATATTTCATTCCATTAACTCTCGAGACCTTTACTGGTGATGACTGAACTCTGCAATATTCAACTTCGGATTCATTCTAATAAGCTTCAGTTATTGAGTTAGACCTCTTGATGAAATACATTTGTTTTGATTCTTTACCTTGAATAACTTTGAATACCCTTATTTGCTTTTTATTTATTGTTCTCATTTCAGTTTTTCGCATATGCAGCATCTTTCTTCAGGGGTGTGATGTAGTTACTGTAAAAGATTAAAAGGCTCATTATTGTTATTTATAATTTTGTATTATGAGCTCTTGAAGTCAAGGAATTGCCCAGATCAGTGTATCAGTATATCTAGGCCCATTAATGACTAGGCCCACACAAAATTTGCAGCCACAAAACTCCACAGAATTGGAACATACATCATTCTCAAAGTTGTGCTACAAATCTTCCACTCCTTTCATTGTGATACTCCACCTGACCTGAAGAGGACAGTTTGGGGTTGTGTCCTCTTTAAACTTTCAAACTTGCATTGTACAAATCTTCTGACCTGGCACATCCAATGTTGTCATTTACACCTTTGTTTTCTGTTGTTTTTATTGGCATTCTTCATCATCTGGTTGTAGAGTTTGCAGGTTAACACATTGTCTTGATTGCATATGTTCTGTAGAAGACAAAAAACTAGATTGCATCTAGTTTTTCTCATGACTCTGCTTTTTCATTTCAGAACATATTCAGATATTATGCATTATAAAACATCTTGCACGGTGTTCATTTCAGTTTCTCCCTCATGGCTAATTTTACAAAAGGGAGTAGTATAGTCACCTTCATATTTTTCCTTTAAAATACTCTGCTTTGTTCTTCTTTAATATTGAACTTGAACTATTTGGTTTATAAACCCTTTGCCTTCAAGGGCCTACTTCAATTATTAGCTTGAAAATATGCTTTTATCTGCACAAAGAAGGTTTTACTTCTCTTGATCGTTTATCAGACAGCTGTTACAAATCATTGCAGAAAGTTTGAATTAGAATTTCAAGTAAATTTGCACATATGTACTTTGTGATATAAATTAATTATTTAAAATAAGTTTTCACTGTCGTGGATACAATTGTCTGGTGCTCTTGCACAACTCAAATTAATCTTTATGATCTAACATTTTAAGGTTTGAATGTCTAATTTATTAGTTTCTTAAACTTCAGTTCTCCAAGTTATGCAGCTTGAAAAAACCTTGCTTGGAAAAAAGGTTTAAAGGTTCAGACACTGCTGATTAATTCTGTTTATGTAATTTCCCATGTAAATAACCAAATATTGTGCACAGACTGGACACCTTGGGCTAATCTAAAGTTCTGTTGGTTAAATTTCAGATTTTTATTAAGAATCTGAATATTTGCACACACTAATTAAAGCTTGTCAAGCCCTTCTATTTTCCAGTGGTTCTCATACTTAATTAACTTTGCTTTAGGCTCAGGCAGCACATATTCTGCATGCAGTGGAAGTGTGTCCAGCTGCTGAATGATATCACTAAATTTGGTTTGCACACTTGTTTACATATTACTTCATTCATATACAGATTGGTTTATTGTTTTTATTAAGCTCATTTTACAGTAGATTTAAAACACATTTTACAAATTAATGATGAATGCTCAGAATGTGTTTTAGCTAACTAAAAATAATCTTGCACCAATGAGAATTATTTATTTATGGTGGAAATGTATATATTTGAAATGGTGTGCTCTGTCACAGAACACTTATATATTTAATACACAATTTAAAAACAAGACTTCAGATATTTAAACAGCCTAATTTCTGAAACCTGTGTCACAGAATTTTGAATAAAATGAATCAAATTCTAATGCTTCCAGTCCATCTTTTTTTTCATTTTTCTTTTCTTTTTCTTTGTTAAAACTATTATGAACAGTGTAAAAGTGTGTGAATGAATGAATGTCATTATATATATATATATATATATATATATATATACAATTGCCACAAAACCAGTCATAAGTAGCCATATTTGTAGGTATATTTGTAGCAATATCCAATATAGGTCAAAATTATTATTTTATGCCAAAAGTCATTAGGATATTAAGTAAAGATAATATTCCATGAAGATATTTTGTAAACTTCCTACCGTAAATATATCAAAACTTAATTTTTGATTAGTAATATGCAGTGCTAAGAACTTCATTTGGATCACTTTAAAGGCGATTTTCTCTATATTTAGATTTTTTTTGCACCCTCAGATTCCAGATTTTCAAATAGTTGTATCTTGGCCAAATATTATCCTATCCTGACAAACCATACCTCAATAGAAAGCTTATTTATTCAGCTTTCAGATGTTGTATAAATGAGACCCTCAATTGACCGGTTTTGTGGTTCAGGTTCACACACACACACACACACACACACACACACACACACACATATATATATATATATATATATAGGCCTAAAATGTATAGACTGTGTAAGTCATACATTCATTCAGTGTTATGCTGTTTTACAATGAATGAATAAATGAATGAAATGCTCAGTATTACTGGTTTAAAACTTTACAGTTTTAAAGTGTTTATCTATGGATGTGCTTTGCCTGCTTTAACCTTACAAGCTGTGCTAGACGGGGGAGTCTGTGTACGTCTGAGTGACAGCTCAGATGTGCTCAGAGGGTCGCTGTTCCATTTGGCAGCATCAAGGAGAGTGGCTCCCACAATCAAGCTGACAGCAGGTGTCTATAAGTGTTGAGTGTGAATGTGTGTGTGTGAGCAAGAAAGAGAAACGGTAAGAAATGTAGGAGACTTGCTCTTTTCTGTGAGACTATGCTTGTCACATTAATGGTTGGTACTTGCCATTATGTGCAAAATAGTCTCAGTGTAAACCTGCAACAGTCTTTTGAAATGGATTCTCAGGCAGTATAAATTGAAAGAATTTCCAGATAATATAATTTTGGACACAAGGCAGATGGTTTGTTGGCAAGGAGAGGCTTGCTTTAGTGTGGCTATGAAATGCTTGGGGAAGGGCGTTTCTTATTATGCCGGGCATGGGTATATTCTGAGATGTAGATGGGTTTCTGAGGCATGATGGGTTAGGAGCTCTGCAGTTGAGTGTTGTTAGCATAGCAGTGGTGAGAGAAGCTGTATGATTGGATGAGCAGCCTGAATGACTTGCCGCAGATAGAGATGATTAGCGGTTTAAGCACAGAGACTTCTGGAACTATAGTGATGTGGGAACTGAATGAGGAGTGTGAGCATTTTTACATGTAGGAAAGCACAATGTAGGACAGAACCTAGCATAGGATGTTGTTACTAATTTATGCCACCAGATGGCAAACTCACTCCAAGTTATGCATGGCCTCATCAACCTGAAGTCAATAAATTGAAACGTGTACAGTAATTAGCCTTGCAACATTTAGAGTTGTCCATTTTTTGGTAGTGGTTCTCAACTGATGGGTCACAGCATAAATGGGTCACACAGTAGGTTGGCCTGATGAATGCAATTTATAAAATGCAACTAACTATACGATCATGTATACAGTAAGCTTGGTAACATTGCTAATGCCATTTTTAAAAATCCAATTCAGCCTAAGTCATGTAAAAAAGTATTGCAGATTGTTAATACATGTTAATGTTTGATTTTTAAGCATATCCCTGTTTACATGTGTACAATATACAATTATGGTAATGTGTATGTCCATTGTTTAAAAAAGGGTCCTGAAGTGAAACCAGCTGAGAACCACTGACCCATTTGCACTGCTTTTTTTAATGCATTTTTGGCGTTTATTGCCTTTATTAGGACAGAACAGTAATATAGACAGGAAGTAATGTGGGAGAGAGAAAGGGGGACGGGATCGGGAAAGGCCTGAAAGCCAAGACTCGAACTCGGGACGCCTGAAGCACAACAGTGCTATATGCCGGTGAGCTGCCCACGTGACTATTGGCGCCGACTGCACTGCTTTTGTAATGTTTCATATTTATTCAATGTAGATTAACGGAATCATTTTGTGATTATAGTTTTGACAAGATTAGCAGTTCTAACCTATTTTCTGCACATGAATGTAAATTGCCTGAAGAATGGCATGAGATGAAATGGAGGTTCCCACCTTGTGTGCACAGATATTTGTCCTTTTGACATTCTTTCTTGTATCTATCAAAGCCAATGAGACACAGGGTGTCATTAGAATGTATAGAATGTGTTGTTTCAGTTAAGCTTCTCATGCTGTGACACAAAATGACACAAGCTAATTGAGGTGAGTAGGGATGACAAGACAGTGAAAAAGATGGACAGTAACAGGTGCTAATCACAGGGATTCCCAAAAGGGGGGCTCAATGGAAGCAAGGGTGATTACATCACTTTTCCTCCAATAGTACCTCATGGCATAAATTGCATGTGCATCACACACAATAAGGGGATACATTTTTTCAATGCTGTCATTCACAACCTTCATGCTCATTGTGGTTCCTATAGTTATATTCAGTTGCAAGGTTGAGACAATTCAAATGGCTAATACTGGCTTTACCAGCTGCTCAGTGCTGCCATGATCAGAATCCGACTTCCTGTGTCTCTCTTCTATCTTTTTTCTGTCTGTCTCAGCCATGTTGTTGTGCACTCAACTTGTATCTCTTGTTTTGGACCGTTTTGCCTTTTTTCCCTCTCTTGTATCTCTCTCTCTCTCTCTCTCTCTCTCTCTCTCTCTCTCTCACTCACTGGCTGTCTCTGACCTGCTGACACAGCAGCACACACCAGCCTGTCTGTCAAAGCCACCAAACAGGTGGTGCAGTAATAATCTCCCTTTCCCAACCCTCTCCTCTCCCCCCAGCCCCTGTCTCTTACTCATAGACAAATATATTTGCATGTTTGTGGATTTAAATTGAATTTATTGGCTACTGTGGCATGTTTTATATCAAATGTATCTTTATAGATAAATGTAGAGAACTTTTAGAGGACATTTAAATGGAGAGTTCACTAAAAAATTAAAATTTTATCATTATTTACTCACAGTCATGTTGTTCCAACCTTGTTGGAACATATTTTGAAGAACACTAGGGTCCAAACAACACTGAATCCCATTGATTTTCATTATATGAGCAAAAAGCACACTTTTATAAAATATGTAGAAAATCATAAAGGTTTGGAATGACATGAGCGTGAGTAAATGGTGGAATTACAATTTTTGAGTTAACTGTCCCTTTAAGACCTCATGTCTGCATCCCTGCCAACAATATATATTTATTTTTTCATGAATACAGGAAATATTTGTTTTGTTTTGTGCTAATGCATTCCATACCTCACCTTATTAAAATACATGCATCTCAACCACAATTCAAAAAGTGATAAAAAAAACAAATTAAAAATAAAGTAAAAATTAAAAATTTAAGGCAGTGAATTACAGTTTCTTTCTACCCATTCCTTTCTGATCCAGCAAGGTTTTGTAGCTTTTACAAAAGCTTTTACAAGCTTCTTCGGGTATACCTGTGGGGGAAGGTCTGGCCTTGTCACCCCTGAGAGAGAGAAAGAGGAGATAGGGGACACCGCAAGTTACCCACCCAGTAGAGTCACCCCCCAATGAATCTATCAGCAAATGTGTGTGTGTGTGTGTGTGTGTGTGTGTGTGTGAGGTTTCTGAGGGGGCAGGGGGAGGTGTCAGGGTGCTCTTTTGATAGCCCAACACAGTTGGCTCAACTCCTCGGTGTGGGGGTAGAGAGAGAGAGAACGAGGTGTACAGGGTGAATTCTGTGTGGAAGAAAAGAGGAAGAAACAGAGGGCCCTTTTCTCCCTAGATTCACCTGTGGAAGGGAAGGAACAAACAGGCGAAAAAGAAGATAAGGAACAACCTTGTCATTGAGCATTGCTTCGGTTTAACGTGCATCAAGTTCTACCCTCATTCTCCACCTCGATCACAAAAATCTCTCTCTCAACTTTAATCTCTGTTCAACGCCACTCGACAAAACTCTGGGGAGTTCAGTCTGACTGTGAGTATTCATTTCCATTCATCCTATTGTGTTTATACATTTATCTATGAATATATATGTTCTTTTGTGAAGGCATCTGGGTGCTTATGTCTGTAAAGACTTTGACACTAGAAGTTTTTGTGATCTTCATCTAAGGCCAATTTGTTGCTTCAGTACTTGTAGTTAGTGAGTGCAGTTCTGATTATCACTGAAGAGAGATGTACAGTGAAAAAAATTTGAAGTACTTGAAATCCAGCTCTAGGGCACATAAATAAAACCAATTATTTCTGTAACTCAAGCCTCTGTACATGCACTCACTCTCATCTGCTCCAACAGGCCACTTTATCCTTGGCTAGTTGAGCAAAAATCCCTCCCACTGGAATAGTTTAAAAAGATAGTTCATCCAAAAATGAAAACTCTGTCATTATTTACTCTCATCCAGTACTACTCACCTCATCCATCTCTACCCTCATGTAGTTTCAAACCTGTATGACTTTCATCTGTGGAACACAAAAAGAAAATTTTTATTTTTAATGTACTAGTCATTATTTCTTTTATTAAACGGTGTTTCAAGATTTAAAGGGAAAATAAACCCCAAAATGAAAATTGTCATCATTTACTCACCGTCATGCCATTTTTTGTTGATCTTTGAAAGAAACCTGAGAGATTTATGTCCCTCCATTGTAGATTTTCCAAGTCCATTCCACCAAAACTGTAACACTTCAAGAAGCTCATAAAGACGCTGTCAAAGTAATCCTTATGAATCAGATGAACCAAAGTCTTGTGCATATGGGACAACATGAAAGAAAAATTAGAATTTTCATTTTTGTGTGAACTAACCCTTTAAAAGCTTCAAAAAAGGGTTTGAAAGTGCTATAGAAGTATTGCATATGTCCTCTGCACTATATTCCAAGTCTTCTAAAGCTGTATGATAGCTTTGTTTGTGGAACAGACCAAAATGGACCATTATTCAATCCACTGAGATGTTGAACTCTGATTCATGGACAACTCATTGTGAGTCAATCTGGCTCAAAAGAATGATTTGTTTACAAATCTGTACTTCTCTCAGTAACGTGTCACGGACTGCTAGGGTGGACATTATTTTCTTGACTTATGACTTCAAAAATGTTATTTTTCTTACACAAACCGTAAAAATCATATGGCTTCAGAAGGCTTGGAATACAGTGCGCAAGGGCCACTTGTAAGGAGCTTCTGCTTCCTGTTTTAAGCTTGAGAGCTCTAGTCACTATTCATTGGATATAGAAAGAAGGAAATCTGTTGTGTTTTATTAAGCGATGCTGTTTACTGCCTCTTAGAATAGCAGAATAGCGTTAGATTCTTATTCCTCCTGTTTCTGTCAGTCATACACAAACTACAACAGTTGCTTGTGTTCCTGTGTTTTTCCCTCGCTGTCTTGATGGCAACTAGAATGTGTTCAGGCCTGCTGTGACTCCCCTTTGCTTTCCTTTTCTTCAGTGAGAGGAAAGGGCATAAGAAATCATCATAAGTATCTGCCCTGCAGGAGGAAGACATATCTTTAAAGCCCCCACCCCTTCTTCCCCTGCTGTCTCTCCATCATGACCTTGCTGGCGTCTGAGAGGTCACTGCTCATCCGCAATAAGTTTCGCTCAGGTAAGAACAAAGGAAGGATCACAAGGCTGTATTCAAGCTGGTTTTGAAAGCCCACATGTGTAGCTGTCTGTCCGCTCTGGTTGGTGATGTGAGTTCTGATGATGCTCCTAGTGGTTTTGATGATGGTTTCTGAAAATCTTTGCAGCGTTGGAAACCTAGGTGAATGTAGCTGGTCTTACAGAGCAGCTGGCAAAAAATGAGGGTGGGCTTGCTTGAATACTGAGAATAAAACTGATCTTTAGATGAAATGCAGCTCTATTAAAAAGTGAGTCACGACCAGTGTTGGGGGTAATGCATTGCAAGTAAGTTAAGTTACATAATCAGATTACTTTTAAGTAACTAGTAAAGTAACGCATTACTTTTAAATTTACAAGAAAATATCTGAGTTACTTTTTTAAATGAGTAATGCAAGTTTCTTTGTTTTCCAAATTAGTCACTGGCACCTCTCCTGTTCCCGTGTTGAGAGAAATTGGGAGTTGCAGAGGCCGAGGCACCTTAATTTCACCTTTGTTGTGAAAGGGCCTGTACAGTTGCCAAAAATATAACCTTTGGGTATTTTGTTATTAAAAATAAGCAAGCCCAGCTTAGGTGACAAAAAGTAACACCCAAAACATGCTGCTGTGAGCATGTAAGAAATACTGATCTATACAGGTGGAGCTGGGGAAGGTGGAGGGTTTCTGATTTGCACTGCTACTGCTACAGCAAACACTAGCCAAGCATTTTAATGTTGAGCAGCCAGCTCATTGGCTACTGATACAGGAGAGAACCAATCAGCTGTGACACGTGATAATGATGTCATTATGTCATACTGAGTTAGATCTATCGGACTGCACCATCTAGAGTTTCATGCCAGAACTTTGTATTTTCCACAACATTTTTTGCTTTCAAGCAATAATTCAGTTTATATGAATTTCAATTAATTGTCATTGGAATTTAAAAGTATTCTCAAATGAATTCTGAATGGCTGATATGATATGGACCTCCGAATTTTACCAACCAACCCATCTTCATGAGGTTCCACGATCTCTCGTACTTCCCCATATTGTACAAATGTGGCCAGCAGTACGGTCCTCCCTGAAGGACATGTGGACAGTGGACAGATTGTCTTTGTTGGTTCCCATCTGTGGTTGGAACCCCTTCAAAAGCGCTGCCCTCTCTTCTTGGGTTCCCTATAAACATCCTGCTGGCAAGATTCTCAGACAAATGTCCAGCAGCACTCTTTGGTAATGACAAGACTTTGCCGTCAAAAATGCATTGAATTGACACTTTTTAAACAGTTTAGCTAGTATTCAAAAAAGGGACTGTCATTTTAAAAAGGAAGATCACATCCATGGACAGCAAGGAAAATATAATGCAATCCAAACCTTGTTCTGCTCTGTTACTGACCCTTAAATCAGCTGTGAACTTGGATAGGTTGTGTTGTGAGAAAGATGGCTGCCTGTCTGACAAATCCATGGTGTAAACAAAGAGTAAATGAATAAAACAGAATTTGGAAACTTTTAAGATTTCTAACAAAATTTAAAGGTCAATTATTTCATATGGGCTTTAAATGAGTCTTTATGCCTTAACAATTCATGAACATAAACAAAACATAAAAAAGTAGTTTGACATGTTTTATTTATAGTGTGAGAATGAACATAGGGTAATTTGCCAATATTTATATTTATAAATCTATGTTTATGAAACTGATATATTCAAATTATTACATATCTATAAGAATAATGTCTTTTTCATTATTTCTTTACAGTCTATCCATTTATTTTGTCTTGCAAGATATAATGTATCGTCTGTGGAGGGGTCTTGTATTATTCTGAAGAGATTAATATGTAATTATGTTATAATGACCAGCATTTTACAAGGATACAGAATTTTTTGAAAATCAATATATAGTAGACAATATATATACAAAAAGATATATACTGAAATCTTACCTTGTGTTGTTTTTATTTCTAAATATTGAAGCTTGTTTTAAAAATTTGATTAAATTTTTAATTTTATTTGATTGTTTGTTCCTTTTTTAATATCACACTTAAAATGTTCCTACAAATCTGAAAGATATCAGTGAAATAGCTGTCCTGAGAAATAACCCTGGTCTCTGTGGCAGCCTTATTGCATTTTTTCTTTCTTTTTTTTTCTTTCAGGATTAAATGAAAAACCTAATTGTAACACAATAAAATAACTACATTTTAAAAAACCCTCACAGATATTATTCAGGTTGTGAATCCAAAAGGCAAGCTGTAAAAATGAATAGTCAAAAACATCTCAAAGACGTCAGTGATAATGTAAAACAAATGCATAAATTAGAAAAAGGTTACAAAACCATATCCAAGTGTCTGGATGTCTCAGGGGACACTTTTGGCTAAATTATCAGGAAGTGGAGGCTTCATCATACCGCCCAGACTCTGCATAGAAAAGGTCAACCTCTAAACTTTCTGCACAAACAAGAAGGATACTTAGAGAAGCCACAGAGAAGCCAACAATCGCTTTGAAAGAGTTCAGTAGCTGAGAACGGAGTAAAATTGCACCAGTCAACCTCAACAGGAGGGCTGCTTAATGTAGAGAAATACTGCAAAAGGAACTGCTGAAAGATGCCAGGACTTATGCTAGGATATACATACTTACCCCAAATTACATAATAATCTCTCATTTCTGCCCACAATAGCTTTACTCAATATCAAAATGCTGGGATCAAATATGCAGTTAATGGCTTGAGTGAAAAGTTAAACTTCAGAATGTTTTAGTATTTGGTTTGTTCCTCTTGCTTTTAGCAACATTTTAGTGTAAAAACCTGATGATCACGAACTCCAGCATAATTTGAGAATGATCCAAGAGCATCTTGAGCTTCGGAAGAACATCTGACTGTCTGCGCAAAGCAGTTCACATAATCAGCGTCATAATAAGCACAATATTTCTTAGTAATTTGACACAATAACTTTTTTTGTTGTACATGTTTGGATGATATGTTGCATATGTTGGACATTTTCCCAGATTATACAGTGAATTTAGAAAATATTAAAATATTAGGAGATTTCTGGGAATATGCATGATTCATCATGAGACGTGTTAGCAATAAAAAGTTTCAAACATGGTCTAGAATAGTACAATCTAGAACAGCAAGGGATGTAAAAATACTAAACTAATTTAATTTAAAACTTGAAATATACATTAGGTTCTTTTAAATATGTATTGGTTTTTAGGCATTTTTGATAGTGATATAACAGGTGGTACAGTAAGTAGTATATCATAAAACTTGAACTATCACTATGCATCTATGCCATTATGTTATCAGAGCACACCAGTCATTGTCATTATTATAAGGTGACGTGACACTCAGTGAATTTTTAATCCCCGTATTCTAACCTGATTTGGCTTGATGCCGCTCAGCATGTCATTCTCTTCCAGAGTAAAGTAAAATCAGGAAGAATTTACTTAGTACGACTGACAGCGAGAGAGGGAGTGAAAGACAGATAAAGAGAGAGCGAGCTAGAGAGCAGGACAGCTGGATGGGGGATGGGAAGGTGACAGAAATAGACATTCAGAGGGATAAATAGTTACCCCCCTTCCTCTCACGTCCACTCTCAGATCTCAAAACTCAGCACAGAGGTGCATCATGGGACAAGCCACCATACCTCATGACTCCTCCCACCTCTGACCTAGCTGTAATTCACCTGCTGGTTCAAGCATGTGTTTGTTTGTGAAGAAGTGTAGAACTTATTTCTAAGTGCCAGTGTTGGTGAACCGTTTAAGTTTGCAGTGCTTAATTCATATCTAACTCATTTATGATCATCCGAGTGGTGCAATTTACTTGTAATATACTGGGCTTACAGTCATAAATTAAGCTATATGATTCACAGAGAAAACCTGCATTTTCCTTAAGGTAGGAAACTCAGGCTTGAGAGTTTTCTGCAATACAAAGATTGTATTTTTAATAAAGTATTGTAAATATTGTTTTTGTTGCATAATAATACATACCATATTTTTCAGTTCTGCAGTTGAGAATACAGAACCGCAGACAGCAGAATGAACTTAATGCAGAGTCTGGTGAGTCTGTGTGTGTGTGTTTATTTCGATTGTGCTTAGCCACATGCAGTCTATGAAATTTCCCTTTACGGGGCAGGAAAATCATGTTATATTTGATTCACACTTTTCAAACCAGCTGGATTGCTCTCTTTATGCATTTCAACTCTACATGTTAGCTTTATAACAGCTTGTCTCCTCCTTTTTGTTTATTCTCCCATTCTCTGTCCTTTATAGGTACAAAGGCCTCCGTCCCTGATAAAGTTGGGGAGAAAGAAGCCAGCAGTGGTTTGGTGAGTCATTATTTATCTGTGTCTGTGGAGAAATTGTCAAATATAGAGCTAGCAGCTACCAAAACTAAAATAAATGTCTCCTTGAAACAGCTAATTAATTTGAGGGAGAAGTTCCAAACTAAAACATACTACGGTTGGATCTAATAGCTTCCTCTCTTGACACACTCCAGTAACAGTATGTGTGTGCCTTTGGTTTATATGAAAACAGACTGACGTGAAACAGGGTGCCAGTGTAGATAAGCAAACTACTCACTGATGCCAAAACAGTCTGATAACTGACACGAGTTGGTCTTCAACCTCTTTAGCATAATTTAATGTTTGTAATTACATGTCTAGTTACTGTCACAAACTATTAGTATTAGCCGTGAAACACTGTTAGCACAGTTTATTATGTTTAGTAAGACAGTAAACAGCAGCTGGTTCAAGATAATTACTGTCAGGAGGGAAAAAATGTAGTCTTACAGGAGAATATTACCATCCAATTGTTTTTTTTAGCAGCTTCACCTTTGAGCTATCTTTCAGTAACTATTGGAGAAATAAAGGTTTGCTGTATTTGTTGACATTTGCTGATGTTGATTTGACTGGGCTGTTTCTCAATGCAGCGTCAGACTGAAGATGGTGCCACTCAGAAGTCGCCCCCTAGTGGTCTGACTGCTCAAACTGCACCAGGTGATGCATCATCCATGGCCATTGAGAGTTTGCCAATAGTTCCTGACCTTCAGTCATAAAAGAATATCCCAATACCAGTACTGAACAGAGCTGTAACCTTAAAGCTGGAATGAGCGGTTTGTCCATTAGCCATTCATCCATCAATCCCCATTCATCAAATAGCTCTTTGTGTTTGCAAGTCATTCAGCTGAAGGTCCTTCAGCACTTATGCACTTATTATCAGTAGCTTTCTGAATGTCTAAATTGGATCACCCCAACAACAAATTCTTTTGTGAAAAATCGTTCATATTCTGTCTTTAAAATATTCCTCCTCTTCTTCTCCTCTCTTATTATAAAGCAGAGCAATTGATCTGCCATTCACGTTCCCCATCTTTCACTATTCATTTTGTTCTCTCTCTTATTCTCATTTCTTGTTCTCACTTTCTCTTTCCGTATGTCTCTCGCTCACAGACAGGAGTTATAGTGGAGCTCACAGGCAAAAGAAGGCCCGTCTGGCTGAGGATCTGAGTGAGAAAATCCAGAGTCAGCCTGGACCACTTGAACACTTGCAGAGGCATATTCTGCCTCTAGAGAACAGTGAGTCCTTGAAAATAACTGAAAACGATGCCTCACAAACTCAGCATAAACTCAAGCTAAATATTTTATATGCATAGACGAACACACACACACATACACACACGCACGCACAGACAAACACTCTCTTATAGTTTTATACTATATTTTATTTATACTTTAAAAAAAAAATGTATTCATATATAGGGTCATAAATTCTTGTAGGCTAATTGTAACATTGTTAACATGTTAACACAGTCAGTTGCTTTTTAAAGGGGTCATATGACATTGCTAAAAAGAACATTATTTTATGTATTTGGTGTAATGACATGTGTTTATGCGGTTTAAGGTTAAAAAAACACATTAATCCTCTATGCCCCGCCTTTCTGAAACGCATCGATTTTTACAAAGCTCATCGTTCTGAAAAGCGAGGTGTGCTCTGATTGTCCAGCTATCTAGTGCGTTGTGATTGGCCGAATACCTCAAACGTGTGATGGAAATGTTACGCCCCTTACCATACAGTGATGCTGTGTCCCGGCATGATGAGACAAAACCAATAAATCCCATTACAAATGAGGCATTTGTTGCATCCAGTGGGGACATAATTACTGATTATAATTACTTAGACTGTCTTTTTACGTGTTGCGGTGCGTAAACATAAAACCATGTCTGCATTTGTGATCGGAGAAATGACAAACAACAAGCACTACTCTACACTGCTCAAAACTCTCATTTGAATCATCAGTGGCAAATCCTTTAAATATGAAAATGTACTTACAGGCTGTGAGTCTTAACCACTGATTTCTAGTTGTGTCCTCTTTTGGAAGACCAAACAAAGTATTTTCGCTTTCACAACGAAACACACAGCGTCTCCACAACATGGTGGCGGCCGCAACAATACTAACTACAACGAGAATCAAAGTTACGCCTTCTTTCTTTGCGTATACATTTGGGCGGCGTTATGCAAATCTTCCCACACAGTGACGTAGACATGTGGGGGCATGTCTAAACGAGGCATTTTAGGAGGGCATGGACGAGTCTTAACTTTTATAAAGAATATCTCTTTGAGATTGAGACTTTAGTCTTTGCAACTTTAGGGATCTAATCTATTCACAAACAGCTTGTAACACTCCAAAGAGAAAGGAAAACTTGAAATCGCATCATATGACCCCTTTAAAGACAGAAAAGTAAATAATGTTAGCAGAAATTACACAGTTATTGGGTTCAGCAATTTGTGTGACAGTGACATTGTGAATATGTACATATACAGTAAAGACACCAGATAGAGGTAAATGAACAGTAACAAACAGTCACAGTATATAAAACATACAAAAACAAAAAGTTGAATACTTCAGAGTAAAGGCTAAGCTAGAAGGTTAATCAGTTAGTGATATGCTAAGCTTGTATGCTAAGTGATTATTTTGTAAACATAAGCCAAAAAAGTAATAATAAATATATATATCTGCTTTGCTATTACAGATAAAGTTTCAATTATCTACGTTCATATGGTTATACTACCTTTGCGTACCTAGTGCATTAAATGGATAGTTCACACACACACAAAAAAGTTTTGTTAGTAATTACTCACCCTCATGTCATTCCAAACCTTTAAGACCTTTGTTCTTCTTCTGTACACAAATTAAGATATTTTTGATGAAATCCGAGAGCTTTCTGACCCTGCATAGACAGCAACAGAACAGAACTACCATGTTCAAGACCCAGAAAGGTAGAAAGGATATCGTTAAAATAGTCAATGTGACATCAGTGGTTGAACCATTAATTTTATGACGCTACAAGAACCCTTTTTTGTGCAAAGAAAACAAAAATAATGACTTTATTCAACAATTTCTTCTCTTCTTTGGAATGACATTAGGGTGAGTAATTAATGACAAAATTTAAATTTTTGGGTGAACTATCCCTTTAACACTAATTATATTCGATAGTAGCCTTGTCAGCAGTGTTCTGGCACGCAGTTCGGTTGTGTTTTGGGTGCCCAAGTTCGAATCCCGGCTTGTGGACATTTTCAATCCTGTCCCCTCTCTTCCTGCCACTTTGCTTAGAAACTTATAAATTAATAATTTTCATAAGGTATCAATGTGTAAACAAACCTTATATTACAGTTACACATTTCCACATATAGCAGCATTTAACTTAAACAGAGAATTGTTCAGAAAAGCTAACATTTCTTATTTTCCTTTGCCTCAGCTGCTTCATTGCCATCAGATGTCTTTGAAGATGACAACTCCTCGTCTGCCTCTACATCTCCCGAGCAACTCAGGATGCACCAGTCACCTGGATTATTATCATCACCTGGGCAAGGAGGTGACCAATTACTGAGTGATGCATCATCTGTTGCTACGCCCATCAGCCCAAACAGTGTACAGGTATAAGAGGCATAAACCACCTACATAATATTAGACTAAATCAGTTGACCATGTACTTTTTGCCTTGTGTCCTTTTCTTCAGTTTAAAAGAGTAGTGAGCAATTTTGTGAACAATGTGGCACTATCAAAATATTTATCTGTTTATATATAAGCATATACCAGCCAAACATAGCAGCACTGGGTTAGTCAATGATATGAGATTGAGTACCATCTGTTTTGTGCTACTAGTAGCGAAGAAATTACACATTACACCTTTACATTCAGGTTAAAAAGCTGGAAAATGGTTTTCACCACTATCGACTCATCTTTTCAAAGCAGTGTAGATTGGCATTGCTCCCGGCAACCGAGGGCATCAGCCAACCAATGACCATGACTGTAACAGGGTCAAACTCCATATCAACAACTGGGAGACCCAAAGGGATGTGCATGCCCTCCCAGACACCACCACTGCTGCCAAAGGTACACACTCACACAGAGATGTGAATAAATGATTTGATTAACTTCTCGCCCCATTTCATTCCTCATTATTTCTCTCATCCACTTGCTCATGTCATTTTTCCAAATTATATTGCTCCCATTCTCTCTTTGTATGCCTCAAGACAGCACAGCCTTCAGTTCCACCTTCTCATTCCATTCTGGGTGGGTCCTTAACTTCATCCCGCCCTCCACGGCCACGAAAGCCTCGCGATTCAAAACCTAAAATGAGGAAGTTGAAATATCATCAGTACATTCCCCCAGATCAAAGAACTGGGACTGGAAGCGGAGCCGGAAGTGCTTCACAAAAGAATAATAGCGGTCAGGCTCCGCCCACTGATTCCTCTTACTCCCACCTTTTGCAACAACAGCAGGTGTTCTTACAACTACAAATTCTTAACCAGCAACAACAGCTCCCTGTGACAAACAGGTAAACCTTCAAACAAAGCACTAATGAAGTTACCATGATTTGAACGACTAAGTCCGGGTTCACGTGTACAATTTTTACGGATTCAGGTATTATCACAGTGACATCTTAAGTAAAAGCCATGGCACACTGTGCAACATCATTCTTTTATGTCACATTGTAAGGGGTATCCTTCTCAGTTGATCCCCCAGGTAGACGAGATGGTGCCCCCTTGATAGTTGGTGCCCTACGCAGGCTGTGTACTCCTTGTATAGGGAGCACATTGTACTGTATTCGAGAAACATTGCAGCCAAGAGCACTTTTGACAGTTCAACAGCAGTCACAACTATTATTGAAGGCAGAGATTTATCAAAAAAGTTTACGTGGCTGTCAGTGAACGTCACACAAATGGCACGATTACACTACACAACTTTTCTGATCAGAACAGATTTTAAAATATTACACATCACTTGCCAATTTGTAAATGGCAACATTAAAAAAATCTAAGCATCACACACTAAAATCTGAAGATTACACAGGTTGTTCCAACCACAACAACCTCACATTGAAACACATGTCTTCCCATTAAAAGTAGATGCATAACAGATGAGATGTAAACAAACATGGATGTAGAGAAGTTGCCTGCCATAGTTGATGGTGCAGTTCTGTACTCTGGGTTATGAAAAATACAAGCCAAGCTCATTTGGATGCGGTCTTGGGTGGGTAGATGGGGTCAGTATGGACTGCAACAGGAGTTGTAAGTGAGTGCTATTAAAAGTCTTTCTCAGGAGCATCAAACATTTTTAATATCCACTGACTAGATGGCATCATAGTCTGATGGTAAAATATTAGTCTGTAACCATCATACACAACGTGAAATCAACTCCCAACACTTAAACTCCCAAAATCTCCAGGCTGGCTCTAATGCGAGGCAACTAGCACAGACTTACCTCAACTGCAAATTGAGCCAAAAGTCAGGGCTACAGTTGTGTAGTGTAATCCAGTCCTGTGTGATGAAAGACTGATGGTTTTACACTATAATGATAAATCTTTACGGGTCATGACATTTTTCCCAGACAGCAAATTCATAGCTAAAATCGTACAATGCAAACCTGGCTTTAGAGATGCTACTCTGTGATCTGAATGGTAAAAATCTACTTAAAGATAGTGTTAATCAAAAAGACAAATTTATATACTCATATTATACATCCAAACAATAGTGAGAACCATCTGAAGATTTCTGGAACTACGCCTCAAAGTTCCCCTCAAACTGGAACACCATCAACAAACCCATCTACTCCTGATACAAGTCCCATCCACCAGGCAGAGTTACTGCCCTTAAACCTTGATGACTTAACGGTAAGAATCTCATTAATATGACTCACTCTAGATCAGGGGTGTCCAATTCTACTCTTGGAGGTTTACTTTCCTGCAGACTTCAATTCCAACACACCTGCCTGTTATTTTTAAGTAGGCTACATCCGGAAGCTTAGACAACTTACTTGTTGCCTTAGCTGCCCTATCAGGCAATGACTTGGCAGGCAGCTTTTACACGCGAAGATACCTCCTAAAACTGAAGGCATTGCAGTAGGCAGGATGTCACAATAAGTATTCAGATGTGCCTTTTTGCCTTCCTACCTCCTTCCTTTTCAGCTCTCAGACACAACCGTAATCCTGAACACCTTGATGACCTAGTTCAAGTGTGTTTGATTAGGGTTGGAGCTAAACTTTGCAGGACAGTGGCATTCCAGGAGTAGGTTTGGACACCCCTGCTTTAGATTATCTGGTTATCATAAACTATTTGTAGGAACAAGCTTTGTACAGAACATTGAATTTATTTCTTCTCCTTCTCAGGTGTCAGTTCTTCGACAGCAGTTGCGGAAACGTGGACTCCCAGTTTCTGGCACTAAGCCTGCACTATTAGAGAGACTTCGTCCTTTCCAGATGCCTCGTCACCCATTAACACCTGTGCCGCTTTGCCAGCTAGGGACCACGCTAGAGTCCACCCACCCTGCCAGCCTCAACCGCATCCCTACCAGCTTAGACACCTCTGCCAACTCTGCACCAATGTACATCAGCCCTTCGGGTTTAGCAGAGCAAAGCCTAGGTAGTGATAGTTACCTCACTTCTCCTTCATCTACTGGCTCCAGCCCCACCTTACATAGATCCTCCCCTCCAATACCCTCTGCTACTACGTGGAGGCCAGGCCAGGCAGTAGATGAACTTAGTGTGGAGCTGGAAATGAGAGAGAGGATGAGGAGCAGACCAAGAGAAGGAGCAAAGGGCACTCAGGTTTGTTTGAATGCTTGACTAAGAGGTGAATTATTTGGAATTTGTAGCATTTCTTAATATTGTAAATTTTTATTCTCTTTATTTGTGGTGGATCTATTTATTTACAAGTACTTTTAGCATTTAATGTACTATTTCATTCCTTCTGTTTTCTCTAGCTGTGTGAAAGTTCCCTTCATCCGTTCCTGCAACAGGAGACAGGATGCACCAGAGGGAAACCAGACACAAGTGGACAGGAACTGCTCTTTACATGCTGCGCTGGTGATGGAAAAGTATGTACTTTGGGTCTTAGTAAGACAGAAAGGGGGCATAGTTCTGCATTATTAAATTGCATCATGCTGTATCAAGGTATCTTATTGTTCAAGAAACTACGGGTGATATTAGACCAACCTGTTGAAAAAAAAAACACGCATATGCTGGTTGGGTATGTTTTGAAGCATGACAGCTGGTTTGAGCTGGTACTTATTTGGTCATGAGCTGGATTCAGCTGGTCCTGAGCTGGTTATAAGGTGGTTTAAGCTGGTTATGTGCTGGTCTAGGCTGGTCCTAAGCAACTAGCTCCTGCTCAGGACCAGCTCATAACCAGCTTATAACCAGCTCAGGACCAGTTTAAACCAGCCCATGACCAACTGAGGAGCAGCTTAAACCAGCTCAAACTAGCAGCCATGCTTCAAAACATATCTAACCAGCATACAGTTTTTTCAACAGGGCAAGTACAACAACTGATATATATATATATCACCATTTCACATCATACAAGAAAGTAAATCTTTGTATTTATTCCTAATATTAGGTGAACTGCTGCCAGCTTTGTGATGTGATTGGTCAAGACTTTGATTTGCCCATGCAAATTACTGCCAGTCCAGCACAAGCATCACCCACTGTCCGGAGTCTGGAAGAAGAACTACAGGAGGCCATTCAAAGAGTGCAGGTGAGTGTTTTTGAGTTTGTGTGCTGTCTGCTGTCTGACAATTACCTATTTTATGCAGCTATTGATGTATTGATTGCTGTTCATCAACAATGAGCACTGAGCGTTCGACTTCCTGTCCACTCTTTTTTTTACCATGTAAGATGGACCCTAGTCAATCCATAGATGACATTTTGGACGAGACTATTAGTTGTTCAGGTGAGTGAAATTTGACTAGAGGCAGCTGAAGCTTTATAGGACAGAGGAAGCAAATATATTTCTTACTAATGACAAAAAATGTACTAAGATGGCATTTTAGGTTGGCCAGGCTACTGCTGCTCACAGTTTGCAAATAGGTTATATCCGATTAACATTTCAAACGCCATGAATTCACCATAAAATCATGTCTTTATCTTTCAGATAACTCTTCACTGATCACAGACATCCAGTCAGTCACTACCATCCTTTCAGGCTCTTCCCCTGCCCCACAGCCTGACCAATCACAGTCCACCAAGCGCCAAAAAGACGACAACTTCCTGTCCTCTCCTCTGTGCTCTTCACTTCTTTTAGAGCTTCCTCCCTCACCTAACAACGTTCCACCCCTCAGTTCAACCCCAGCTCCCCTTCCTCCTCCCCCCATCTGCACCACTCCACCATCCAGCTTACTGTCCAGGAAAAGAAGGTCAGAGGTTCCTGCTTTTGACCCCGCTGATTGGCTGGAGTCCTTGACCTCTGGCCTGCAACCGCTCACGCCCCCCACCGCCCCATTTCTAGAAAGCAATTTTGGTCTTGACTCAGACCTGAACGTCAACAGAGTCCTCGACCTGATGGTGGGGCAATGGTGAGGAAGGGGGCATAGTGTGTGTCTGTATGTGCGTATGGCTAATTGGATGCATGAATGGAAATTAATCACCTTTCAAATCATGTACCCTCAAGAGAAAACCCCCTCATCCTTTCATTCGTTCCTGTTTTTGCATCCATTCATCTCTGTCAACTGATGTGACCAAACAGATCTGACTGGTGTTGACTGCTAACCTCTACTCCACGCAATGACGAGAGAAAGAGGGAAATGGAAAAAGAGATATGCTTTGGTAACTCGTACAGAAAGATCCACAAAGAGCATGTGCACATATGCCACACTTTCCCGATGACTTGTATTTTTATAAAAGCTTAAAAAATGAAAAAAGTATATATTATACAAAAGAAGTGGGCTTCCCCATTGATTTGCCTCTTGCTTCAGCGCCAGACAAACTGTCGGCATGTGGCAAGTGTGTGGAGCAGCGGGAGCTTCAAACAATCTGTGTGTATTTGCAGTATGCGCTCCCTGTATGTGTGACCACGCTTCTCTTGGCTGCTTTATCTGCGTGTGTGTGTTTGTGTTGGCGCATACACACATGCCAGCATATTCTGTATCTACAATTTCAGTGCACCATAAATGAGGTGCCTAAAGCATCCAAATGCACTTGTTTCTGTTTATACTGGTTTACATTTTTCCATTTAGTATTGAGTTATGTTATGCTTTGTCTGGACTAGTGCATCATGGGACTGATGTTCACCCAAAAGTATTGGCCCAACAACAGATCCTCTGAAGATTTTTAGGCAGAATAACTAATGCTACCTTTAGGCACCAATATAGTACAAAATAATGCTGGTCTGAGGCCAGTATGCACCTTCAGCGGGATTTAAACCACAAATTAGTTTGGGACCTTAGGAGAAAATGTGTTTTAAAAAAGCCTAACGTAATTAAATCCAAAAATCTAAAGGCTTTTGAGCTGATTGATCAGCCTTCCCAGAAAATACTGTGTAAAGTTAAAGAAGTCATCTTTCAACCGCTACTCTTTACATTTTCTTAATGGGACCCACTTTAACATCGTCTACCATTGTTGTTTACAGACATTTGACCTTTCGACTGGCCATTACTTTTATGCATTTCTCTGGACAATGCAGTACATTACTCAGTGCAATATGCTTCCAAGAAAGGGCACAGGAATACAACACATTTAAATGTCCAAAGAAAGTGAAACATGAACTCTTTATTCTGTCCCAGTCTTATATGTGAAAGTGTATGTGTAAAAAGGACAATGTGTTTGATAATCAAATATATTGCCCTGAGTTCAGTATGCAGACAGGTGCTGGAGAATCACAGCATTTGTGCAGCTGGACAAGCCACATGACCGACCAACCAACCAAAAAACAAACATATTAAGTATTTGATCTGATATATTTATTGAGTAATTTATTAAAACTCTGTCAACTATCATATACAAGTCATATAGTAAACTTAAAATAGTATAATTAAAGTCTTAATTGATTTCCCACCTGTGTCTGCTTCATTGTTTGTTTGTTTTTTAAACAGTAAAAGCATTTAAAAGGGACAGTTCACCCCAAAATGAAAATTGTGTCATTAATTACTCACCACCACGTCGTTCTAAACCCATAAAACCTTCATTCACCTTTGGAACACAAATTAAGATATTTTTTTTATGAAATCTGAGAGCTTTCTGACCCTGCATAGACAGCAATGCAACTGACACGTTCAAGACCCAGAAAGGTAGTAAGAACATCATTAAAATTATCCATGTGACATCAATGGTTCAACTGTAATTTTATGGAGCTACGTTTTTGGGTGAACTATCCCTTTAAGATATCTGATGAACTCAGTTTTAACAGAAATTCTGAAAGTCTTATTATTAAATATCTTTGGTAAATTTAGCATATCTTTTATGAAATTACTCTAAGCAGTCCTGGTGATCACTGAGCTTTCATTTTAATTTAAATGTCCCTTAGGCTGCCTCAGTGAATCATTTCACTGCCCATAATGTTCCTATAGTGTGGTGTCAGCAATAAAGACCTATTACGCAGTTTCAGTCTAGCCGCCTTTGCTCATGCTAGAAATGGGCTGAGTCTCTGTGAAGTTCATTTAATTTCCAACATTTAAAGTCTACATTTGTAGATAGTTAGAACTTAGCAGGAGCTTGATTGCTTTTCTGTTTAAATCATGGTTAGTGTTAAACTACTCTGTAAATCATCTAAGCAGAGACAGTTTTTGAAGATGCTGGTTGGTAAAAATGAAACATACATCAGGCAATCCTTTTGAAAAACCCTTCACATAGATTTGAAACGCTTCACACCAATCATATTAATTCACACCAACTGATTAACTATTCAGTGATCCTAATAAACACGGTTTTCAAAACCATGCATTATTCGTGTGTTACCTTTCACAAAGCTGAATTTCAGCTTCTCTGTGCTTTAATTACTTGAATGTGTTAATTAGATCGCTCAGAATGTTTGACACGGGGTGTGAGCTCACTAACACAACATGACAAATTCAATATACATCTTGATCAAAGAAAATATGTCAAATTGTTGGCAGCTTATAAGAAGCATTGACTGATAATATAATGATTTATTATAGGTAAGAATTTGTGCCTTCTTTTGGTAGGATTCAATATGCATTACTTTGCAGCATATTGATTTAAAAAAAATAGTTTTATATTTTATTACACAGCTGTTTGTAATTCTTGTATTTGTTTGGTCAGTTGAAGCACTGAGTTGTCAGATTTTTCTGTGTAGGCTAATACTGATAACAAGATATCACTCTTTTCATACCAGTGCCACTTAAAATAGTTTTCAAAATGGTTTCTACAGCTACCAACTGAAATAACAATGCAATATTAATTATTGGATAAACAGGGTTTCGCAAATGATAACCATAGCTGTTTTACTGTCCAATGGTGAAAATAGAGTAAATAGCGCTAGTGTTTGACCTCTTGGTAGATTTATTTTTTCTTTTGTGACAGACTATTTTCTTTAGTAGAACCTTTAGGTCTACATGTAAGATCATTTTAAATCAAGTCATGATTTCATATTCATTGGTAGTAGCAATAATGGGCATTAAACCTTAAAAAGCACTGATATGTCTGATATGTGTGTCTGTAATAGTGACTTTACGAATGAGTGTTGAAAGAGAAGCCTTTCTTCAAATTTCGCAGCATAGAAACACCTCTTGCAATTACCAACAAATTCAGTCTGACATACTCAGGCAAATTAAGATGAATAATGTAGTACAGGGATTTTTTGTTTGAGCTGCATTTGAAAAGTAGGAGCTTCAGAGAGATGAAAGGTTCTTAAACACGTGAACTGTGCAAAACGAAGATAACCATCAAACAAGCAGCCTAATCCAACATAAATCAAGCATGCATTCATCCGTCTCCATACTGAAGGCCTCGCTCGAGCCAATCCAGCGATTTAACGCTCTGCTCACGTGAACGGTATGTAATGAGTTTCCGAATAATGACTTCTGCTGTCACGGATAACCAGCTTTCTTCCTTGGTGCTGAGTTTTACTCACGCTTCATGGAAATTAACCGTTAAAAGGGACATTTCATGTGTAAAGCAGCCATGTAGAGTCGAGGTGCGTGTGCGTGTTTTGTATCTTCGTTCTTACTCTGCGTGGCACCCCTCTGTGGGTGATTAGATCACTGGAAGAAGGTCAGGTTAGTTCGATAGCACACAAGTGACCCTGATCAAACCCCCTCGGGCGCACGGGCGGAAGGAGCGTTTAATTGCTTGGATTTGGAGCAACAGAGCGTGATCAGACACTTGTAGCATGGTTTTCAGGGGTCCAGTAAAGTACAACAGGGATCCATAGAATGTTATTTAAAATAAATATAAATTTAATAATATATACACTATAGCTGGCAGTCAAATGTTGGAATAATTATATTTTAAAATGTTTTTTAAACAAGTCTCTTGCACAACGGCTGAATTTATTTGATCATAGCTCCTTCAGAAATTATTCTAATATGCTAATTTGGTGCTCAAGAAACATTTCTGATTATGCTTGTTCTTATTTTCAACATTGAGAATAATAAGAAATGTTTCTTGTACAGCAAATCAGCACATTAAAATTATATCATGTGACACTGAAGACTGGAGTAATGGCTGCTGCAAATTCAGCAAATCATATTAAGTATATCTATCCAATCAGTCAATCACATGCCATCAATTTGGTGCATTTATGTAGACATGGTCAAGAAGATCTGCTGAAGTTCAAACCAAGCATCAGAATGGGGTTTAAGTGAAAAGGACTTAAGTGATGTTAAATGTGGCATGGTTTTTGGTGCAAGACGGCTGGTCTGAGTATTTCAGTATCTGCTCATCTACTGGGATTTTCATGCGCAACCATCTCTACGGATTTCAGAGGCTGATTCGAAAATATCCAGTGAGCAGCAGTTCTGTGGGCGAAAATGCCTTGTTTATGCCAGAGGTCAGAGGAGAATGGCCAGACTGGTTTGAACTGAGAGAAAGGCAACAGTCACTCAAATAACCACTCCTACAAATGATGTATGAAGAGCATCTCTGAATGCACAACCTTGAAGCAGATGGGCTACAGCAGCAGAACACCACACCGGGTGCAACTCCTGTCAGTTAAGAACAGGAAACTGAGGCTACAATTCACATGGGCTCACCAAAGGAGAGTGGGAAAAGGTTCCCTGGTCTGATGATTCTTGATTTCTACTGAGACATTCGGATGGTATGGTCGGAATTTAGCATAAACAACATGAAAGCATGAATCCATCCTTTTTTTAATCAATGGTTCAGGTTGGTGGTGGTGTAATGGTGTGGGGGATATTTTCTTTCTACATTTTTGGCTCTTTAGTACCAGCTGAACATCATTTAAATGCCACAGCCTACCTCAATATTAATTGTTGCTAATCATCTCCATCCCTTCATGACCACAGTGTACCATCTTGTGATGGCTAATTCCAGCAGGATAACACATTATCATATCACAGACCAACATCTCTGAGGAATGTTTTCAGCACCATTCTGAATCTATGAAGGCAAAAGAGGGTTCAACCTGGAACTAGCAAGTTCTACATAATAAAGTGTCCTGTAAGTACTGTAGAAGGTATATATATAGTATATATATGCAACATTTTCAACCAATAAAGGAAAACCTTTTATGTGTTTTGGGCATTAATTTACACAACAACTGCATTTGGCCGAAAAAAAAAAACTTTTCACATAAAAACTAATTTCACAGTTTTTTGATCCTGACACAAAATGACCATCTAACATCAATTGACTAATCATATCAGCAGCACAGGTGAAAGTGTGAATGAGTACTAGTCAGATAAAATCACTATCATACTAATTAGATTGTAAGAGCAGACTGATGGAGGGAAGAAGCGCTTCCAATCATTGTTCTGATTAGCAATGGTTACCTCCAAAGAAACATGTGCAGCCATCATTGCTTTGCATCAAAATAGCCTCACATGCAAGGAAATTGCTACAAAGAATATTACACATGAACGAACCATTTACCGGATCATCAAGAACTTCAAGGAGAGAGGTTCGACTGCAGTGAAGAAGTCTTCAGGACGTCCCAGAATGTCCAGTAAGCACCAGGACCGTCTCCTCCTGAGGAGGCAGCTACGGAATCGTGTCACCAGCAGTGCAGAGCTTGCTCAGGAAAGGCAGCAGGTTGGGGTGAGAGCATCTGCACACACACTGAGGCCAAGACTTTTAAACAACAGCCTGGTGTCAAGAAGGGCAGCACAGAAACCACTTCTCTCCAAGAAAAACGTCAAGGACAGACTGAAATGCTACGGGAAGTACAAGGATTGGACAGCAGAAGACTGGTGCAAAGTTATTTTCTTTGATGAAGCTTCCTTCCGACTGTTTGGGACATCTGGAAAATCGATTGTTCAGAGAAGAAAAGGTGAATGGTACCATGAGTCCTGTGTTGTGCCAACAGTGAAGCATACTGAGACCATCCATGTGTGGGGTTGCTTTTCAACCAGGGGAGTGGGCTCTCTCATAATTCTGCCCAAAAACACTGCCGTTAATAAAGAATGGTATCAAAACGTCCTGCAAGAGTGACTTCTTCCAACGATCCAATTTGGTGATGATCCGTGCGTTTTCCATCATGATGGAGCACCATGTCACAAAGCAAGAGTGATAAAGAAGTGGCTCGAAGATCATTACATTGAAATTTTGGATCCGTGGTCAGGCAACTCCCCGGATCTCAATCCCATAGAGAACCTGTTGTCAGTCCTCAAAAGGCGAGTGGACAAGCAGAAGCCCACAAATTTTGATCAACTACAAGAACTAATAAGGCAGGAATGAATCGCCATCCGTCAGGATTCGGCCCAGAAGATAATATTCAGCATGCCAGAGTGAATTGCAGAGGTTATGAAGAACAAGGGTCAGCACTGTAAATATTGACTCATTATATATTTTTGCCAATAAAAGCCTTTAAAACGGTTTTTCATTATACCATAGAAACTAATCAATAAAAAATAATCTACAAATTTTGCAAAACGCTAAATTTATGTCTGCCAAAACTTTTGGCCATGAATGTACATGTTCAGCAGGTATCTGCATAGGTGCATAGTGTTAGTAATTGTAGTTTAAGTGACATTGAAAAAAAAATGGTGCTAAATGGCACTAAAAGTGGTTAATTGGCTTGTAATCATAGGGGAACCACTTTAAGTGCTAAATAGCATCCATCTTTAAAGGTGCTATACAGCACGTTTGTCAAATAGTGCTATGTAGAAGCTTAAAAGGAACCCCAGTCTCCTCCTTAGATTTTAGATATGTTATTTCACTTTCAGATTTTTGCTATGAACAGGAATGGCAAAAGCTGTTTTAAATCACTTTTATGCTTTGCTGAAGTCAAAAATTATTGTGTGGAATACTTCCTTATAGGGGAAATACACTGTGTTTTAATGTTTTTTAATCCTTTCTCCAACTGAACTAAAAGAGAGTTATACAGGGACTTAGCACGTTCTTTATACGGTAGTGGTACTATATAGCACCTTAACCACCCCAAAGAACTACTGAAGAACCCATTTGTGTGTGTGTGTGTGTACTGGCATGGCATGCAAAATACAGTGTTTTTAACCGTTTTCATTGATCCATGTGAACGGGGATCATTTTGACAACATTGTCGTCTGTACGTGAAACTTCTCAAAAACACAAAGGAAAAACATTTCAATTTTTAGTACAATGTTGTCGCGTAAACTAACCCTTAGTGAGACTCTTCCATTAAACACAAAAACTGTGAGTATATCAGTCAATCATTCACTCAATCTCTGATTATGTTTGTGTGTGTGTGAGAGAGAGAGTGAGAAACCATGAGGAGCTTATGATCCATGCTGCCTGCCTGAGCTTTTATTGATCCCTTTAGATTCTCTTACCTTGACCGATCATAATTTTTACAACTTCAGTCGTATTCACTCCATTACACACTGAAGACAGACCACACATCAGTACTATGTGAGAGCCCTGCTGGGAACTGCATGGAGACTTTCATATATTGCTCAGCGGTCTAGTGTGATTTTGATTATATTTCTGCTACAACTTTGCCATTATTAGATCTAATATAAGTTGCATTCTAATATCTTTGAAAGGTATTTCAATGTATTTTTTTAAATGAAGAGGAGATACAGGGGGGTGTACTCCAATGCCTCCCAAAAGCAGGACAGTCCATGTACCCCTTTATTACTGAGCAGTTAATTAAAATGTTAAATCAAAGAATGTCAGTGTGCATAGAAAAAAAAACACTTCTATAATATGATTTTCTCAAATTTGGCATTGAGCATGTCCAAATTGAGGCCAGCCTCCTCCTCCTGACTGACTCCTATATGAAACTGTGGCAAAATGGTTGTTTTTGGCAAGGGTTATCAAATTATGAATACCCAGGCTGCTTTCCAGAAGATAAATAGATACATTTATATATTCAAGAGCTCATCATGCATGTATTATGCAAATGAAAGATCTGCCAGCACCTCTAAACCACCTCGCATTACTGCCATTTTCAGAGAAAGTGCAATAATGGTTAATCGTCATGTTAAACAGCAAGTGTTTTCAACTGTTTATGGGCCATGTTTGGTTTTGCTGTGTCTCCATCTTTCCCTAATGGTCAATAGTCTCAGAGAGTCCATATATAAATCAGCCACTAAAGATGAAAGAATTGATGGGTTAGTTATAATAACCAATTAGAACAGTGCTGGAAAACCCAAAGCAATTATACTCTTAATCAGCTGCTCTCGCTGATCCTTAGTTCCTCTCAGTTTGATGAGTCATCGGCACCATTGTAAAGAAGTGGCCCATGGGGGAATGAGCTGCCCTGACCTCCTCTGACACTGATAAACACACGCAGGCAGACTAGAGACTGGTTCAAAACATTTAGTTCCTACGCCTGTAACTCCGTCGTCTATAACAAGTTTTTTCCCCATTGTGTGGCTTATATTTGTCTGCTATAAAATAGCTTAGAAATTGACTGTACTTTGGATGGAAGGTGTTGTTTTGAATAAGATTATTTGTCAAATGCATTTAATATAAATGTTAAATGTAAAATCGAATACTTTTTGACATTAATTTATTGTAGTAATAATATTTTCTGGTGCTAAATAATTGCCAAAACCCCTACCCCAATCCTCCAAGTTTCATTAAAACATTTTATTGATATATGGTAAACGTACCGGAAACATTTTGATTCCAAATTCCTTTTTTTTTTTTAAAGAAGAATGCTCACTGCAGAGGCTGCATTTTCAAAAATATAGTAAAACAGCAACATTGTAAGAAAAACGTTTTAGTTATTCAAATTGTAATAATATTTCTCAATATTACTATTTTACTGTTTTGATCAAATAAACTCATTAAATATTTTAATCTATTTTGAAATGTAATGCATGTGATGAATTTTAAGCAGCCATTAGTCTTCAGTGTCACATTTTCTTTCTGAAATTATTCTAATATGTTAATTAATAATAATTATTCTCAATTAATTTTTCCTTCTTGTTATCAATGTAAAAATGTTCATATTTTTGTCCATAACATTTTAATTTTTTTCGATGATTACAATGTTACAATTACATTTATTTGAAATAAAAAAATAATAATTTTTAATAAAACATTTTCCTGTAATTTCTGCCCTTGCAGAATAAACGTATTCATTTCTCTTTAAAGAAAATTTCCCCAAACATTTGTGTGGATGTTATATATCAAATAAACAAGAGAACCTGTTGATTCAGATTTTGTCATTAACATTCATTGATATCATCTCAAATGAAATTATAAAACATTCATAATGTTTTGCCTCCTTACCTAAAAAGGAGTTTTTAACTTGTAAGTAAATCCTTTATATTTTTACAGTGTCAGACTCTGTTGTCACTTCAGGAGGATGGAAATAATGTGATATTTAATTGGTACAAGAGATGTACATGAACAAGTAATAGAAATAAAATACTCTTAATATAATTTCAGTTTACAATGTCACTAGTATACTGTTATTAATACAGTGGCTGGATGACTTATGATTCAAATGACAGAAACCCACATGCTGTCAAAATAACAGGAAATGGAGCACCTTGTGCTTGTTCCTTTGAAAAAATAAAAACACATAGCCTATATGTCATAACTGGCCAGCAAGCAGTATCAAGCCCAACTGTTTACTCCAGCCTCTCACTTTTCATTTTCATCACCCAAGTCTCCAGGTTCAAACAAATGTATTATAGTCAGTTAGTGATAAATTATTTGAGATTTATATCACACATTCTAAAATGCATTTTAGAATGAGCTTATAGGAATCAAACTTAACTAATTTAAATGAGTTCATTGTGACATTTCTTGTTGGCTATGTTGTTATATAGCCATTTGTCATGTAAATTAAAAACTCCTACAGTGGCAATAAATATTCAGATGAATCAAATATAGTTTGCTGTTGATATTCCACACCATTTCTGCTGAGGTGTAAGTGAACGATGCAGTGGAACCATATAATATAAACATAATAGCTCATTTGTCCTTTCATAATGACCTAAAACCAAAAAAACAAGACATTGATATATTGGTGTGACATTGAATCTGGAAAGAAGTGAGAGTAGAATTACCTACAAGTGGTTACAGCTGTGGGACAGCAGGATTCACCTGACCCGTCCTTCCCACTTTCACGTTGTCCTTTTTTTGTCTTAAGCACGGTGAATCACAGAGCAGAGGTCAACATATGAAGCATCCGAGCCGTGTGTCAGTGTTTGAGCGTTAGCGGAGTAGAAACACATTGTGGTGGATCTGTTGTCCCTGCTGGATGCCTGTTTGAACAGGTGGAACCGTGGGGGCCAAATGAACCCAGAGAAAATGATTACATAATGACCGACACATCATTACCTTACATATGTCAACACCGCCAAGCATACAAGGTCAATACAACTTTGAATCTTTCCTTCTGTCCAGCCGATCAGTTCCATTCAACACGGGTTGTTGTATTCGGTTTCAATTGAAATGTTCTGATCCACAGTCAAGGACTTAACGCACAGTTAAGCGCAGTCATGTTTAATATGATTAAGCATTTTTAAGCTCTGAAATGATGTAATGGATGGTGTTTGAATGCAACAAAGTGCAGCAGAGACGGGGTATGAATTTGTAGGTCAGACGGAGAGGAAAGGAGGGGTAGAATCGAGAGAAGAGGTAAAAAAGACTCTTTAGAGTAGAGAGGGGAGGAGAGAAAGCGAGAGGGCTCTCTAAGTCTCAGGAGCTGTGCCTCTTGAGTTAGTGATTATAAGCTCTTTCAGTATGTAGATAACAATCTGAACAGCATGGTGGGAGTGAGAGAGAGAGAGAGAGAGTAATTACAACCTCAATTAAACAAGAGAATCTGAGATTAGGGTCAAGAGCCCTATCACACTCCATCACTGATACAACTCTGCCACTTCATCTCTCCCTTTGTCTTTTCTGTCTGTTTTTCAAACTGTTTCTCTGTTCCCCCCTCGCCCATGTTCTCCACTTTCACCGTCTCTGGTTTTTGTTGCTTGTAGTTTTTAGTTTCATAGTAATGAAACTTTTGATATGAGCTGCAACATTAAGCCCGCGGGGAGATCACCCCTCTCGGCTAATAAATATTCATGAACGCACAGTCAACCATCTCCCCCATCTACTGAAGGTCAGCCTTTCTGTTTTGTCCACGAGGGCCCTGACTTATCTGAGAATCTGTACAGTGGAAAAGCGCTTCAGGGCCCTTTGTATCCAATGGGAGGTGTTTCAAGATTATATGAACAGCAATGCATTACCAGTTTAAATTTACAATCGTGGATGATGACGGCTATATGATTACGTCAGTACTTTCACAATAGCCAATGCATGACCATAAAACAGCTGCTGTACGACTCCATTGGATAGTGGAGACAGAGGAAACTGCTTCTTGACATTTTGTAGTCTGTATAGTGTGTCGAAAATGTATCACAACCGTAAGGAGAAAGAGAAGCGCTGAGAAGCGCATTTTCCCCCCTAACGTAAACAACGCCGATTACCTTCTTGGGTACTCTCCAAAATGGCAGAAGACGTAACTCAGGGTAGAAGAATTGTTAAATAAATTATGTTATTTTTGTTTTCTTTGCGCACAAAAAGTATTCTCGTAGCTTCGCAAAATTGAAGTCGAGCCACTGATGTCACATGGACTGTTTTACCGATGTCCTTGCTACGTTTCTGTCTTGGAACATTACAGTTGAGTTGCTGTCTATGCAGGGTCAGACAGCTCTCAGATTCCATTAAAAATATCTTAATTTTTGTTCCGAAGATGAACGAAGGTCTTACGGGTTTTGAACGACATGAGGGTGAGTAATTAATGACAGAATTTTCATTTTGGGGTGAACTAATCCTTTAATAATATCTGGTGGTGTGTGATGCGCCACGATTTTCAAATCTTGTAGTGTGTGCATGTTTAAGATTTGAGGGAAGATAATCTGCAAATATTCTCCTTATGTGTGTGCTGCAACCAGATATCATAATCGGTTAGAATTTTAAAACTCTTGTAGTGTGAGCCCGGCTTAAGAGATCTTACTGAATTAGGTGTCATACAATATCACACCTGAAGTAGGCTCTAAGAAAACCCTGCAAAGAAATTAATTTATAATAAACAAAATAAAAAAATTAGTGCTGTCAAATGATTAATCGCGATTAATCACATCCAAAATAGAAGTTTTTGTTTACATAATATATGTGTGTGTACTGTGTATATTTACATTTAGTCATTTAGCAGACGCTTTTATCCATAGCGACTTACAAATGAGGACAATAGAAGCAATCAAATCTAACAAATGAGCAACAATATGTAAGTGCAAATGACAAGTCTCGGTTAGCCTAACTCAGTGAAACAGATAAAAACAGATGTTTTTAGTGGTGGTTTTATTATTATTAAATACAATTATTATTATTTATTATTAGCCTATAATTTTATTAAAAACTCATATTTGTATTTATTTTTAAAAATATATGATTATTATTATTTATTATTTATATATAAATACACACACATGCATGTATATATTTAAGAAAAATATGTTACGTTTATATATTAAATATATTTATATATGATATAATTTATATGAATATAAATACACGTAAATACATGTAAATATTTTCAAAATATATGCTGTATGTATGTGTCTTTATATATACATAATAAATATACACAGTACACACACATATATTATGTAAACAAAAACTTTTGTTTTGGATGCGACTAATCGCGATTAATCGTATGACAGCACTAAAATAAATAAAAGTATATAATAAAAAAGTGACTGCGATCCAGCTAATTGGCGTTATAACAGTGGCCGCGCCACCTGTCAATCATTTTGCACATTCACAGTAAGCTAAGTGCATAATACTGTAAGTTAGTATTTCACACTGACAGCAACTTGCAGCGACATTGCAACCGGACGTTATTAATTTTTTAATCGGTCTCAATTTTATTTTTAAGGGCGGGGTTTATGAAGCAGTGGGCGTGTCTAAATTAGCGTCTTTGTTTTGGCAGAAGTTCCAAAACTGCGAATGGCTTACAGCGCTTTTCATTGTTAATTCATGAATAACTGATATTGATTGTAGTGATGTCAAAGCTCTCAAGGCCTTCAACAAATCAAGCAGACATGTCCTGTTGATGGAGTAGGACAAAGGATTCGACAGCAATCCCAAGGCAGGCAGGTACATCATGCAAACTGGTGCAGTAATTTAACTGCAGCTCTTTCTACGGTGGCCGAGAGAGCTCAACGCGCTGCAACTTAAGAAAACACATGCAAATTGAAAAAACACCAGCAAATTAAGAAAACATCTTCATCAGTTTGACAACACACGCGCTGCAAATCCTCACAACACATGCAAATGAAGAAACGCTGCAAATCCTCACAACACATGCAAATGAAGAAACGCGCTGCAAATCCTCACAACACATGCAAATGAAGAAACGCGCTGCAAATCCTCACAACACATGCAAATGAAGAAACGCTGCAAATCCTCACAACACATGCACAAATGAAGAAACGCGCTGCAAATCCTCACAACACATGCAAATGAAGAAACGAGCTGCAAATCCTCACAACACATGCAAATGAAGAAACGCGCTGCAAATCCTCACAACACATGCAAATGAAGAAACGCGCTGCAAATCCTCACAACACATGCAAATGAAGAAACGCGCTGCAAATCCTCAACACATGCAAATGAAGAAACACAACACATGCAAATGAAGAAACGCGCTGCAAATCCTCACAACACATGCAAATGAAGAAACGCGCTGCAAATCCTCACAACACATGCAAATGAAGAAACGCTGCAAATCCTCACAACACATGCAAATGAAGAAACGCGCTGCAAATCCTCACAACACACGCAAATGAAGAAACGCTGCAAATCCTCACAACACATGCAAATGAAGAAACGCGCTGCAAATCCTCACAACACACGCAAATGAAGAA
>NW_015505552.1:196904-198679 GCF_001515645.1 Sinocyclocheilus grahami
TTTGCATGTGTTGTGAGGATTTGCGGCGCGTTTCTTCATTTGCATGTGTTGTGAGTATTTGCAGCGTTTCTTCATTTGCATGTGTTGTGAGTATTTGCAGCGTTTCTTCATTTGCATGTGTTGTGAGTATTTGCAGCGTTTCTTCATTTGCATGTGTTGTGAGTATTTGCAGCGTTTCTTCATTTGCATGTGTTGTGAGGATTTGCAGCGTTTCTTCATTTGCATGTGTTGTGAGGATTTGCAGCGTTTCTTCATTTGCATGTGTTGTGAGGATTTGCAGAGCGTTTCTTCATTTGCATGTGTTGTGAGGATTTGCAGAGCGTTTCTTCATTTGCATGTGTTGTGAGGATTTGCAGAGCGTTTCTTCATTTGCATGTGTTGTGAGGATTTGCAGAGCGTTTCTTCATTTGCATGTGTTGTGAGGATTTGCAGAGCGTTTCTTCATTTGCATGTGTTGTGAGGATTTGCAGAGCGTTTCTTCATTTGCATGTGTTGTGAGGATTTGCAGAGCGTTTCTTCATTTGCATGTGTTGTGAGGATTTGCAGAGCGTTTCTTCATTTGCATGTGTTGTGAGTATTTGCAGCGTTTCTTCATTTGCATGTGTTGTGAGGATTTGCAGCGTTTCTTCATTTGCATGTGTTGTGAGGATTTGCAGCGTTTCTTCATTTGCATGTGTTGTGAGGATTTGCAGCTCGTTTCTTCATTTGCATGTGTTGTGAGGATTTGCAGCGTTTCTTCATTTGCATGTGTTGTGAGGATTTGCAGCGTTTCTTCATTTGCATGTGTTGTGAGGATTTGCAGCGTTTCTTCATTTGCATGTGTTGTGAGGATTTGCGTTTCTTCATTTGCATGTGTTGTGAGGATTTGCGTTTCTTCATTTGCATGTGTTGTGAGGATTTGCAGCGTGTTTCTTCATTTGCATGTGTTGTGAGGATTTGCAGTGTTTCTTCATTTGCATGTGTTGTGAGGATTTGCAGTGTTTCTTCATTTGCATGTGTTGTGAGGATTTGCAGCTCGTTTCTTCATTTGCATGTGTTGTGAGGATTTGCAGCGTTTCTTTATTTGCATGTGTTGTGAGGATTTGCAGCGTTTCTTTATTTGCATGTGTTGTGAGGATTTGCAGCGTTTCTTTATTTGCATGTGTTGTGAGGATTTGCAGCGCGTTTCTTCATTTGCATGTGTTGTGGGGATTTGCAGCGTTTCTTTATTTGCATGTGTTGTGAGGATTTGCAGCGCGTTTCTTCATTTGCATGTGTTGTGAGGATTTGCAGCGCGTTTCTTCATTTGCATGTGTTGTGAGGATTTGCAGCGCGTTTCTTCATTTGCATGTGTTGTGAGGATTTGCAGCGCGTGTGTTGTCAAACTGATGAAGATGTTTTCTTAATTTGCTGGTGTTTTTTCAATTTGCATGTGTTTTCTTAAGTTGCAGCGCGTTGAGCTCTCTCGGCCACCGTATCTTTCTTCTAAAGATGAATGGAGAAGTGGTGGGGGTTTACAGCTTTGATGATGTAATGATTGCATCATTTGTTTATTTATAGTCCTCAAGTGTGCAATGACCCTTTGTTAAATATTTAATATTTAGAATAAATGACAGGCTTGTGCCGTGTGTACCTACTTAATCATATTTTTGGGACAAATTTGTATCCAGAAGTGAGCTAAATCCATTCATCAGAACATCTCAACATCTCCTTTTGGCGACGTCCTCATTTGTAACAGTGGTATAAAATAAAGTATCTGTCTGTCTGTCTGTCTGTCTGTCTGTCTGTCTATCTAT
>NW_015505552.1:198768-209901 GCF_001515645.1 Sinocyclocheilus grahami
ACAACATCTCCTTTTGGCGACGTCCTCATTTGTAACAGTGGTATAAAATAAAGTATCTGTCTGTCTGTCTGTCTGTCTGTCTGTCTGTCTGTCTATTTATCTATCTATCTATCTTAGATACTTCGTCTTCTCTCTATCATTTATCTACCTATCATCTGTTTATTATTTAGTTGTTTGTAACAATGCAGAACATTTCTGTATTTCTGGCTTTTTATTGTGGACCTGTACATACATACACAAAATGGAAAATGATAATGAATGAAAAGAGTGAAAAGGAATGAGGAAAAAGAAGAGATACAGATGAAAAAGAAGTTATAGGCAGAGTTGCCTATGTTTTAATAAAAGGCAAATGCTGTTGAGGATGAAAATGGTGATTTCCTGGTTTTCTGGATATGATCTCATTACTATTACGGTCATGTTTAGGGTGGAGAGGCTTTTTGGCTGCTTGTTGGTGATGTCTCATTATGTAATGACATATTTTGACCCTTGTATGTCATGCCCTGTTGTGTTTGTGAGTGCATCCATATAATGCCCATATAATGACCATACTAACTATTTTATACCTATATTAGTGTCCATGACATTACACAAGAGTATATGTGTGTAAGCTTATGTTAATATGTGTGTGTAAGAGTATATAGTTATTTCAATGTGCGCTTCATGGGATCTCTGCTTATATGGAAAAGATTTAATTCCACCTTTGTGAATCAATAATACATCTCTATTAAGATCCATCGGGCTTTATTAGGGAACATATGCTGTGTTGCAGTGCAGTTCTGGCTATGTAATTAATGGGCTGGGTGGGCCAATTAAATATGGGTCCTTTATGGTTGTGCTGATTGCTATGTTTAGGGCCTGAATTTCAATGAATGCCTCCCAAACATTCCCACCCTCTTGGGGGAGTATGTGCATGCATGCGTAACTCTCTACATTTGCTTGCATGAGGGGATGCTTGTGCGTGTGCCCATGTGTCAGCTGGAGGTGGCTTCAGCAATATAATTACTGCTCATAAATTACCCTTGAGATCTTTTTAACCCACCTATACTTTATTATGATAATAATGATTAGAGACAGACAAAAAGGCATTGGTATCTGGGTTAGTTTGCAGGGCTTGGGTCAGTCTTCTGTCTTTAATCCAGCACATCTGTTCTGCTGTGAAATCCAGTTTGCAGTTTACAGTGATTTCTATGTGAAACTAAGCGATTTTACTAGTCAGGTATGTGTTAAATATGCATTGTCTGTTGACATTTAACGGTTGTGGAACACAATGCAGATGAATGTTCTTTATCTCAATGCAGTTTATCTCTTTCAGATAATATGGGTGGTCAGATATTAATGACATTCATGAAGCTAGATATAGGCTGTACACACAGAAAAAAGGGGTTTAAAATTGTACCTTTTGGGGCTACCCCTAATAGCTACAAATTAGTACCTTAGAGTAGTAATACGTACCCTTAAGGTACTAATATGTACCTATAAGGGGTAAAAAAGGTACAAATATGTCCTTTCAAGGGTTCTGCTCCAGGGACAAGCTGTTGTACCCCAAAAGGTACAATTCTGGCCCCTTATTTTTCTGTGTGTAGATGGGTCGAAGATGAGATGTCCCATTTTGGTGTCTACATCAAATTAAATTTACTAAAATTATTTTATATAAATAGAAAGTGCATATACATAGTTATATATACATACATATTTACATAGGTGTGCTGCAGTTAATTTATTGCCCTTAAATTAAGTTGCAAAACCACGTCATTTGATGAAATGCCCAAAAACACTTATTGTTAGGTTTATTTTGAAAAATATGTAGATGTTGTGAATAACTGTGATTAACATTACTAGTCAAGCAGTATTTGATATAGGCTGATAGCCTGCAATATATGCTAAGATAGTTTTGTCATTCAGTATCACTGTATAGATAGCAATTTGGTAAATGAGGAGTGTATAATTAATATTTTAAGGCATTGTTTATGTGTGTGTGTGTGTGTGTGTTACTGATTTATTTTAGATGCCTACAATCACAGTGACGTGATTGTACTTTTTGCCAGTTTCTATGCACTGGCTAAAAGTAAATGCAAAGCCATGTAGCTACAGCGGCACTCTTAGAAAGGAGACGGGAAAGGTTTGCAGTTGTCAGAATAATAGCTTACCACTGTTTCTGAAAAGAGAGTCCATTGTAACAAGATACCGTAAGAGTGCTTTTTATTTTTCAACGTCTGCTCCTGCTGTCATTTACTCAGGAATGTTATTAAAACTAATTTATTGATAGACTAAAACTACTAAAAACATTTCAACACCAATATTCTCTCCCTTTTTGGCAAAACGTCATTGAGTGTAACAAACCATCGTCATTCAGCATAACAGATTTATTTGTTTTATATTATTCAAATATATAAAAGAATATGTGGCCATACTAATTTAAAAAAAATATATTTTTAATAATTTTCACTTCCTTCGTTCCTTTCCACTTACTACAAAACCTTTGCTGACAAGAACAATGGTTAAAACCTGAAGGATAGTAAAAAGATTTAAAATATCAGTTAATTAGTATTTTTGTGCTGCACGGTGATCATTAAATAGAATATGTCATTCTGTTCTAAATATACCTGACAATATATTTTTGTTTAGAATCTTGTTACACAATAAAATTGTTTCACTGAATGGCATTTTAGTGGATGTCTTCTGTAAATCATTATATGATAGTAATTTTTTGCTTAAAAAATAAAAATAAGGACACATTCTAATGTATGGAAAACCAAAATGTAAAGCTGTATTACAATATTTTAGGCTTGAAAAATGTAGGCTTGATGAATATCCTAGCTGCTCTTTTCAATGTAATGAAAGTGGATTAGGAGGACTGGGGGCTTTTAGGCTTTAAAACGACACAACCCATACAAATATAATAAAGAGGTCCATACAAATCAAATCATGCACAATATTACTAGTGTTTAAATCAAATTATTATTGTGTAGGTCCTATTCTGGTTTACTGTTTATTCTATTCTGGTAGAGAGAGCTGATCTTTTACACTGCCTGCACTAGTGCTACTGCCTTAGCTTTCTTCTAATGAAATTTATACATCAGAAATGTTCTCCTGAGAGAGATAGAAACTGGGATGTGAAGGAGGGTCAGCAAGGGAAAGGAAGAGAGGATGCTGAAGATAGTGAGAAATTGAAAGAAAGCGAGAGCCAGAGCTGTAACAGAACAGCCTGGAGTCCTTTGAGCGCTACTAGAAGACTTCAGGAAACATGGATTCAATCTTTGCCTTCCACATCCCTTCGTCAGAAAGATAAAAAGAAGGAAATAAAATGCTAGGAATGAATGAATACAGTAATAGCCACAGGAGGAAGCAGCAAGGATCTTTGCAATTATATGCGAGGAGAAAAGGTGAGTATGACAGCAAAAAATGCAGTTCCTAGAACGCTTAAAGCTTACAAGATGCCTACGCTCAGACTTTTGTTTACAAAGTCACTTTTTATTGATGCTTTTTGGGGGCTTTTACCCCAAGAAGTGAGTTATTAACAAGTATACTTGCTGTAAGTATACTTTTAACCTATAGGGATGCAGTGTATTAAAAATGTGTATATATATATATACATGTCTATATATGTGTAGTTTGGGGTCAGTAAGTTTTATTTTGTTTTATGTTTTTTGGGAAAGAAACTGATACTATAATTCAGGAAGGATGCATTACATTTCAAAGAATTACTGTTCTTTTGAACTTTTAAAAATAAACTTATCAGAGAATCCTGAAAAAAAATGTATCATAGTTTCCATAAAAATTTAGTGGCACCGCAGTTTTCAACATAGACTATAAAAAGAAATGATTGTTGAGGACATTCTGAAGAATCATCTGACACTGAAGACTGAGTAATGGCTGTTGTGAATTCAGCTTTGCCATCACAGGAATAAATGGCATTTTTAAAATATTAAAATAGAAAATTTTAATATTTCAAATATTATTGTTTTTACTCTGTATACACACACGTGTAGGTAAAATAAGACACTAACAACTAAAAATAGCCTAATTGATTTATAAATGCGATAAGTGAATTTAGGGACCACAATATTATGTTCATTATGAAAAAAATATTTTCATTTTCAGAATTGTTAAAGTTATTAAATTATATTTAACAGTCTTATTAAATAATTTGTGTTTTTAAAGATGAACTTTAAAGTGAGTGTTTTGTATGATGGCAAAGATCTTAATGTAAAAAATAGAGCAAATGAGTATTTAATATCAAATATCTATTGATACTGATAAATAAAAAGTGCTTGAAAAAATTGGCTGATAACCAGTGTAGAAACAGAGTATCATGCATCCCTCAAGTTTATGTGAAGAAATGGCACTTTCAACATTCCTCGGTTTGTTTGAACGGCTTGACATAACAACGTTGGCTTATTAATCAATGATGTGAATTTATGGTTCTGCACTATCACCAGTGGCATCTTAAAAAGACAGGTGTCAAATAACACACAATGCTTCATCCATTGTAGTCTTTTCATCTGATCACCCAGAGTACTATTGATAATGTTCTCGCTATGTGGTGCACGACTAAACAATCAATTGTGTTCCGTCAATGTATTGATACGGGGTCAGAGGTTAGCCTCAATAACCCGTAACCCACTAGAAAATTCAGCTAGTCACTCATGATTGCCATAATCCATATGATCGGGTTTCACTGAAACAGTCTACTGATTATGTCAATAGAGGCTTTTCATCTGGTGGATGCCCCACACACACACACACACATGATTGTAAAACGCTTTGGATGTACGGCAATACACAATAAAGCGATATATAAATGCATCATTCATTCATTCATTCATTCATTCATTCATTCATTCATTCATTCATTCATTCATTCATTCATTCATTCATTCATTCATTCATTCATTCATTCATTCATTCATTCATTCATTCATTCATTCATTCATTCATTCATTCATTCATTCATTCATTCATTCATTCATTCATTCATTCATTCATTCATTCATCTGCATTCTGTGGTCCCCTTCATGTTTGTAAGCAGGGGAATTTACCATTTGTTCAATCCATTTTGGTGAGGTCTGTGAGAAACATGAATTAAGGCACTATGGGTTCACTTCATGCGAAGCCAGAGTCTTTTTACATAATATCTACAATTCTTCAGTAAGATGTTTTTGTCAGATGCCAGCCTCTGCATGGAACACAAGCATGCAAGTCCAGATGGAACGGAGAGCAGTGAGTGACAATGTGACAAAGTCTTTCTAGTTTTGGTTAGAAGAGAATGTCCAAGTCCAGAATTTTGTTAATAGTAGGCTAGGTACTGGCAGTGGACGATGTGGTGTTATTCTGGTGTAGAGTTTAATCTCACGGGATTTTTGAGGGAGGAAGGGCAGGACGGAGAGCTTGGAATGTCTACAGTCTTTACACCCATCTTTTTCAGTGACGATTCATCTGTAACAGACATGGAGCGAGTGAAGCTGGGTCGCATTGGAGCAGAGTCTGTGAAGCAGAAAAGAAAAGTATTTTTTGTGCTTCTGATTTAGCGTAACATTTTGTAACAGTGTTTTTATAAATCATGATGACTTCCATATTAATAATGAAGTTGCATCACAGTGCTGACTAAACTGTAAAAGTTGTGATGCAGTATAAAACGTTCACCAATAGAGGGCAATGTGGATACTGAGAGATGTTCACATTGAAAATTACATTAACATTTATTCACGTGGCAGAGGCTTTTATCTAAAGTGTGTATTCAAATGTATTCAGGGTAAATTTGATCAGTTTGCTTTCCTTGGGAATTGAACCCATGACCTTGGTGTTGCTAGGGCCGTGCTCTATTGTTTGAGCCATAGGAAAGCTAAAATCTATTTAAACTCTTAACGTGAATCTGGAAACAATATGAAAATCAATTAAAATATGAATTTTTTTATTATATCTCTAGGTCACTATTCAAACAAGCAAATTTTTGATATTGATTTAAAATTTTAATCGAATTGGTCACTCAAGACTCACTCGCACTTATTTACTAAAAGAGGAAGAGAGTCTGATTTGTGATGTGTGTAATCATTTCTTGAGTTTTAAACGTATTTGAATATAATGTCCATTTTTAAACGTTTTATTCAGAAAATAAATAAATTGGACATTTTTAAAAAAAGATTCTCCTGGAATCATTTTAGAATTTTAAAATTAAATAGAAAATTCTATATAACTATTATTATTACTATTGTTATTATTGTTAATTGAACTATATATGTATATTTTTGTATGTTGGTCGTTTTCAAGATAAAATTGTTAAATTATTCTAAACATTATAACCATAATACTGTTGAATTTTCCATGAATATAGCCATTGCTGCTGATTTGGTGTTAAATCATAAATGTGACCCTGGACTCGAGCACAAAACCAGTCATAAGTAGCACGGGTATATTTGTAGCAATAGCCAAAAATACATTGTATGGGTCAAAATGATCGATTTTTTTATTATGCTAAAAATAATTTGAATATTAAGTAAAGATAATGTTCCATGAATATATTTTGTAAATTTCCTACCATAAATATATCAAAACTTAATTTTTGTTTAGTAATATTCGTTGCTTTGGATAACTTTGAAGGCAATTTTCTCAATATTTTGATTTTGTTTCACCCTCAGGTTCCAGATTTTCAAATAGTTGTATCTCAGCCAAATATTGCCTTATCCTAACAAACCATACATCAATGGAAAGCTTATTCAGCTTTCAAGTGATGTAAAAATCTAAATTTCACAAAATTGACTCTTATGACTGGTTTTGTGGTCCAGGGTCACAAATAAGTAAGTAAATTCCAAATAATTTTTAATTTCAGCATACCTGTGCAGGTAATGTCACTATTGAGTTTGCTGTTGGTTTCCTCCTGCTGTTTTCTCTCATACTCTCTCACCTGCTCGAGTGTCATTCCTGCATGCACAAATATTTGTTATGCATTTAGTGTGTATTTGCAAAGAATTAAGATAGATAACGTACAGCAATCGAGTGCCAAGCGAGGGATCAGGATTCTTGTGTGTACTTAACAGAGCATGTGGTTAATTATGGTAATGAAGCATTGCAATACATCTCATTTACCATGCCACTCGTCAATCCATGCCACTGCCTGTCTGTGTCCCACCAACAGAATGTCACGAATGTTCTATGATGAATCACAACATGCCGTAATATGACACATGATGGGATTACATGACTAAACAACATGATGCAATGCATGGGAAGTTATGGTCAGTACCCTGTGAATGAAGTCCTCTGTTCGCCCCTGGAAGCCGTAGACCTCAAAGCTACAGGTGACTCTTTTGTAGGAGCACATGATAGGTTTAGTGGTGTTCCTCCAGCCGTCCACAAGGGGTCCCCGGCCTGTTTTCTGTGACACCCAGTTGCTCAGATCCTGTTTGTTTTAAGTAGATACACATTACCTGCTGAGTGAGCAGATCATTGCTTGCTCTTGTGTGTGAGTGTGTGTGTTGCATGTTGTGCATGAATTACTGTGCAGGGGTGACATTACATTTCACAGTCGATCATGTGGTGTCCTATTTCTAAAGCGTTAGAGGCACAAATCTCATGCTTTTGGTTGCGAGACCTATAGGTTTGATTAACTATTATCTAACATGAACCTAAATTAACCTAGCATGGAAAGTAGCTAGTATTAAATTTTGGTACCAGCACTGTTTTAAAAGAGTGTCTGTTTTTATCAATTAAAATATTTTAGTACATGATCTGTAGAGTTGATATTCAGTGAATTGTCATACAAGCTGTTATGAATAATTAACTCATTTTAATGAGCAGAAATGTAATATTTAGCTGCACTCCTGTTGGTGCATGCATGATTCCTGTTACAAAAATTATTATTATTATTTTAAATAGTGACATAAGGAATAACATTATTTGGACCCTTTTAAAGTATGACCAGTGAATAGTCTTATTCTTTTTTCAATATTTATGCAAATTGAAATGCTGACTATAGCTGTCATAAACTAGCTAGTTCCTAATTTTTCCTATTTAGCTTTGATTTTTATTGAATGTAAATTATGTATTAATAAAATAAAAAAATTCTTAAGACTACCAGGCCTATTTATAGACATTTGTAATTATTTTATTTATTAATTTGATTAGTTTTATAAATGCCATTTTGTCTCCATTAAATTTTTGATTTTTGATGATAAAATGGAAATTAAATCCATCTAACATTTATATTTGAAAGCCATTATTAACAATGATTAGGCCTAAACTGTGGATTATCAGGATTGTTTTTATTAATTTATTACATTAATTATCAGTTATAGAACATAAAAAGTTTATATTTGGTCCCTTTTGTCTGTAGAAGTGATATAATAGTTTGTTTAACTGCCTTTTGTCAACATGTCTGAGCTTGTCTTCAGTGTATCTCAGCTGTTTTTTTCTTATTGAAAACTGTAATCCTTTTGGATTTGTCCTGTTCCTTACTCGGCATATGACAGCAATGGATTTGAGGTTGCGCATGACTGAATCTGTGAGTGTAACATGGAAACATGCTTTCCTCTGATGTATTATTTGTCCACTGAAAAGGCAGCAGATTCCAATGAACTGTATCTCTAAGTAGAGTGCACTGAGGAATGTGGTTTTTATGTAATGCTTGTCTTGTGGTTTTTGCTTCTGTGCTTGTGTGCACACACAGTACTTATGTCTCTGTTGCGTCATTTAAATGCTAGCTCTGAAGACATTTGCACCTCTGTGAGGCCGCAAAGACCTAAAGAACACTTATTTGTGAGTCAAAGTTGTGAACCATTCCGAACTCAACTCCAATTCAAATCTTTATTTATGAACGTGGTACAAATTTACAATTTAAATTTAAGCAAGTACAAGCAATTATATTTTCTGTAAGTGTTCATATGAATTAGTTAGAAATGTTATCATATACCACACATATGGGCTATTAAATTATATTAACAATCAGTATTTGAAATGCTACTTAGGCTACTGACTGAAAAAAATGTAGTAGGGATTTTTAAACAAAACGTGAAAAGATTTTGAACTTGTACTTGAATTTTTGATTCTGCCTTTTATTTCTAATTAAATCAGATAAATCACAACTACTTTTCTATTGATTTTAATATACTGACAATATAAAGCCAGTTAATGATTTTATATAAAACAATGTGATGTTTTTAATATTTTTCTCAAAAAGTATAATTTGATCTTTATACATAAAAATTTATAATTGCTTTATATTTTAGGAAAAGTGTCTCTCTCAGGGGGATCATTATATTTAGGGGGTCCTTTGTATAAAAAGTTTGAAACCCCCTGCCGTATGTCAAATAAAACATGTTCTGATGTTCGTTTTAATGTGACAGCACTCCGTTTAGTCTAATGAGCTGAGAAAAAAAATGTAGTCTACATACAGGGAGATAAATAGGCATAATTAGGCAAAATTAATTATTTATTTATGTTTTGATGAAACTTGTGTTGGACTAATGAAATTCCTCTTATGTAGATTGCAGTTCCATACATTCCTCTTCCTGCCATTTCTATTCAAATCCCAATTTAGCATCCTGTGGCGTGTGGCCAATTCAATTCACATTTCAACTCATGAATTGAAAATGAGCCTCTTAAATTCTGAATTTCACCCAGCCCTGATTTTGTTTTGCCCTGTATTTATGCATATATGAATGTGTATGTACCTCCGACTTCTTATAATGCTTGTCAGGGATTGGATCGCTTAAAATATCCAAAAAGCAGGCACTGTCCTTTGGAGTGGGGTCATCACCAAACACCTGCACAGGAAACATCAGACAGCACGGTCAGACAAATCCAACAATATATCAAAGAACATGCTGCTTTCTTATTCCGGCAAGTCCCTAATGCCCAAGTGAAAAAATGACACTGCAAGTTCAAGTTTTGTAAACAAAGAAGCCTACAAATGCACCAGCTTCTGCATCTGATTGAAGACAGTGGGAATGTGTTTCAGTGCTCAGAGCGATCTTCATATAAAATACCACACAATGCAACCGGTTAAACATTCTGTAGCCCATTACAGAACCTTGACCCACAACCTAACACAAGACTCTAGGGCGTAGGCAGAGACTCTGAATTAATGCAAAAAACATGGAAACAAAGAGTGCAAAATCAAGTCTACTATAGGCAGAAGTACTGAATTATGCAAACTACTGCAGGCCAGTGGAAAAAGAAAGCAGATAACAAGTCTTAACTTAAAGGAAGGCAGCTTTGACTGTGCAGCATTGCAGGTGCTTTTTGCACCCGCTGGAATCTAAAAGAACGAATGAAAAATAAGCAATTAAGAAAATAAGTGGCGTTCTCTGTTTCAGACACTCTTTAATCTTTTTATGTTGTTTATGGTTAAAATCAATGCAAGTATTTTACAAATTGCTGCTGTTTTTCTCCTCCGTTCTTTCCTCATTGAAAAGCTGTTGTAGTGTTTACTCTTCCTCTCTTCTGATGTGTTGACAGTATTATTTTCATTTGTTTGAATGTGCCTGTATGCAAAACGGATACTTGTTGTTCATTTAGTGTTTATGTAATACACTCTCAGAAAAAAGGTGCAAAAGCTGGAACTGTTTCAGAAGATACACCCTTGTACTGTACATTATTTACCCCTAGAGAGTGCATAATAGTACCTTAAAGGTACATGTTTGTACCTTTTGAAAAGGTACCGCCCCAGTGACAGTTTTTCTTTTTTACTTTTGAATTTTCAATTCAATTACAAAGTATCAATAACAAAACTCTCCCGCCATCTCCCTCTCACTTTGTTTCTCACAGGCAGACGCGCTCATAAATCTTTGAGTCGCTTTGTGGCAGGTTGGATCTTGTTTAAGTCGTATTTTTCATTTCTTAATAACAGAGAGCACTCCGGGGCACAACTGCCTCTCTCTCTTTCATCCGCTGTATGCAAACAAACACACTGCAAACCAGTAATAACTCAACTCATCACAATAAGTACTAAGTAAAAACTCTGAATGACAACATGGCTAAATAAATTGTCTGTTTGTTCACTTTAAAGCAGGAGACTCTCATTACCTGCAGGCTAGTTGAAAATTTTTTTTTTAAATCTAAAACTTATACAGTTGTATGGTTATTCATGTATGGAAAGACCTTGGAGCGACTCATGAGATTGGGGGGGGGGGGGGGGTT
>NW_015505552.1:209981-250311 GCF_001515645.1 Sinocyclocheilus grahami
AGCGGCGGGGGGCGCTCATGGTGAGGGGGGGGGGGGGGGGGTTACTAAGTCGTGAACCCAAACTTCACCAAAAATAAAAATGTGGTATTCATTAACTGAAGGCATGTCACAGTAAGTTCTGGTTTAAACTGCTCTGTTGCTTTAAATACAAGAGACCTAGATTTTCTACACATGTCTGAACAAAATCTTTTTGACCCACACCAGTAGTTTGAGGCCCTGCTTTAAAGGCATTGGTGTCGTATGTCACAGGAGGAAGGTGGAGTGTTTGGATCTTGCCTGACTGTTACTACTGAGTGCTTCAAAGACAGACACAAGCACAATGGCCTTTACAAGGATGCGGAAGCTACGTGTGCCGCTGATGAATCGTCCTCCTTTAAGAGGATTATCTCCTGTGAGAACACACACTGTGTGTGAGAGAGTGTGTGAGTGTGTGTGTGTGTGTTGCCATCTCTCACTCACATTTTCATTGCAACCGTTGTCATTCTCAAAGTGCGTCTCAATCTTGACATGGAACCTCGGTAGGAAGGAACACTTTTGGAAAGAGCAAAGAAGAGAGAGAGAAAGACGAGAAGGAGAGAGTGAGGTGATTATGTTGAGCCCAGAGCAAACTGCATGAGTTTGAGCTGACATATGAGAATACTTACCGTGTACTCTATAGTAAAACACCAATGGATGGAGAAAAAGAGAGATATGCAGAAGAGAAATAGGGTGTTAGGTCACAGCTGGTTGCATTGAATAGACAACGTAGATGTGCGTGCCATGTGACGATACATTAATATTCAAACACTTTTGTATTTATTGTAACAAAATGTTTAAACTGACCTGTTACAGTGTAAGGGTAGAAGTTCCAGGCGGTTTCTGTGATATAAAAAACCATGGGGACAAACTTTCTTATCCAGGTTGGCAGTTTGCTGAACAGAGACATAAAAGGAAACATGAGAAGATGTTAGCCATACCGACATATTAAACAAAAGACAAAAACAGCCCTAGGCTTAATCCAGCATGTGTGTATGTTAGTTAGGTACTGATTTGGCTTGCATAATGCAGAAATGCACCATGAAGTTCAACAGTTGAACTTGTGATCAAAAGTGAAACTGTTAAAATTGATCATCTAGCACAATCTTTCTGGTGAAGCTGGTTGACAAAATGTCTTCGTTGTACAAAAGCCTCGTGGAGTGTTTTATATTTCTCTTCACAGACACTTGTGTTATACTTTAAGATGTCTATGTTATAAATAATGTTCATAATGTTTGTTACCTTTAATGTTTTTCTGTATAATTGGTATCATGAACTAACAATGAACAATACTTTCACAGAATTTATTCATCTAGATTAATGTTAATTTCTACATTATCTTGATTAACGTTCATTTCCGATGTCATTTTTCAAAATTTTTAATTGTATGAATTAACATTAGTGTAATATTAACCATAATAATATTATATAATAATTATTATATTTATAATAATTATATAATAAAAAAGATGTATTACTATATGACAGGATCAACTTTTAGGTTTTAAATGATAAAATATATAGAATATCATTCCAAAATTCGGGGTCGGTAAAATTTCTTTGTAAAGAAAATAAGGAAAGTAATAATTTTTTTTTAGCAAGGACGCATTAAATCAATCAAAAGGCATTTATTTTGTTACAAAAGATTTTATTTAAAATAAATGCTGTTCTTTTAATTTATCACAGAATCTTGAAAAAAATATAAATATAATTAAGTAGTAGCACAACTGATAAATAGCACAAATGTTTCTTGAGCAGAAAATCGGCATATTAGAATAAAAAGCCTTGCTGAGTGTAAAATACTTTTTTTTTTTAAATGAACAAGAGTATGGTTTAATGATCAACTAACTGAAAAAAGTTAGTTCGGATAGAATGTCTTGCACAATATGTTTGCAGTAGCTGTTAGTTTTGATATTTTCTATTTTCTTCAATGCCAAGTCATTTAAAGTTAAGAGTCCAGATACTTTTTAGGCCACTTAAGAGGTGCATGCGTGCTTGTGTTTTGGGTCAAGAGGTCAAACGATCATCACAATAGCTACAAGTCTCACTGCCAGAAGTGTCTGGTGCCATCTGTCCCTTACAAAAACACAGTCAGAGTCCAAGAAAGCCCATACCGAGCGAGAGAGATAATGAACTCAGCACTGTAAGATAAGGCGGCACAGACAGCGCTTGAGATTTACAGCCTGAGGACTTGAGTGATGGATGGATGGATGAACAGAGGATGAGAAGAGAGGGGTGGAGAAGAGAAGATGTAGATCATTCACGGTCAGCCAGTTGTGTCGAGCGCGTTCTCACACTCCCTCTTTCCCATTCCTGAAGGGACAGACATTTCCACAGCGTGTTCCCGCAGAACAGTACATTCCCACCCAAAAACTGCCATTACGTTACGATCCTTTGCCGCTCGTATCTTGACGATACAAGTTAAATTATTCATAATTACAATGCAGCGGTTCAGCGTGCTGTACTTGTAAACAGCATATAATGATCTCGTCTGCGGTAATATCAGCATCTGAATTAGACTCACATGCTCCACGATAAGATTTATTTGACCATTAGGAACTTAATGCTCTGCCCTTTTGGTCTTTGCTAACACATTAATGGCTTGAAAAATTTGTTTTACTGCTAGAGGTGCAGTAATTCATATTCACAACAGCATCTAATGACTGAGTGTGTGTGTGTGTGTTTTGTCCTTGTAGGGCGAGAGTGTAAGGAACACAAGAAAACAGGCAATTACAATAAGTGTGTGTGCATGCTCACGGCGTGGGAAGATATCTGACTGAATGTGTACGTGATCTTCTGTCGGACGCTTATGCTGATGTGTGATTCTGCCTGAAGCACGACAGGAAGAGAGAAGGTGTTTTTGGAGGGAAAGTGAGCGATGGACGAAGCTGTGCTGCATGCATAAAGGTGTTAGCTGCAGTCATCAATAATAGCTGATCGCTGGCACGTTGGCAGGTGGGTGATGTAAACCGTGAAAGAAACAGGATCGCTTATGCATGCACGTGTGTGTGTGTGTGTTTGTGTGTGTGTGCGCGGCCTCACCTGTTGAGGTAGATGCGTTTCTCTGTGATCTGTCCGGCTCCGTGTTTGGGGTCTGTGCAGGGTTCATTACGGACGACCTCCACCCCTTCGCCTCCTCCGCTCTGCTCATTGCTGTGCTTGCTGATCATGTATAACTGGCCGATCTTGTACTGAGGAAGAGAGAAAGAAATCGTTGACCTCTTGCTTGTGACCTCACATGTTTCATTTCTCTCTTTTTTTGGACTTGTTTTGTAGCTGGGTTGAGGAGAGTTCTAGATTTAAGAAATTGCTCATTTTTAGCTCATAAGGTTGAGTGTGAATTGAATTGGGCAATTGGCCACGTGAATGTTGAATTGGAATTTAAAGAGAAATTAGTCCAATGTAAGTTTTGAGACAAAACATAAATATTTTCATCGTTTTTAACTAATTGTGACAATTTATTCACCAATCTGTATGTTATAAAATATATCTAATAACCCATGTATAAGACATATTTTTTCTGAGTTCAATGCTGTCAAATTCACAGTAATCAAAATAGACTTTATATTTGTTTGTTTGTGTGTGTGTGTGTGTGTGTATATATATATATATATATATATATTAGTGCTGTCAAATGATTAATCGCGATTAATCACATAAAAATATATAATATGTGTGTGTGTACTGTGTATATTTATTATGTATATATAAATACACACACATACAGTATACATTTTGAAAATATTTACATGTATTTATATTCATATAATTTATATTATATATAAATATATATATATTTTAAATCTTAAATATACGTGTGTGTGTGTGTGTGTGTGTGTGTGTATATAAATATACACAGTACACACATGTAAACTAAATCTTTATTTTTTGAAACTTCATATTTATTTATGAATTATATTATTATTTATTATTATAATTTAATGCATTATTAAGCAAATTGGAGCTTTATAGGAAATTGTGTTCTTCCATAATGATACATGAAAATGTAATATATTAAATATAACATCTTTAAAATAAATGCTTAAATTAAATTGTATTACATTTCTGTAGGTGCTGTTTTGCTATCATACTTTGATTATTAATGTAATATAAAAATTTTGGAAATATGTTGTGATATGTGCTAACATGATAACGCAAAAATGTTTATGGGCAATTGTTTTCAAAAATAAAAAGTAATATCAGTAATATAAAAATGTCATGAGTTTAAAGCTTTTGAGAATGTCTTCTTCCATGATCCATGAAATTAAAATGTATTTAATTATATTTAATATAATATATATTTTAATAAATACATATGTTTGGAATATGTTAATATTATATGTAAGGTAATATATTAATATTTATATTTTACATGGTATGTATTTTAAAATAAATTTGATTTACCTATTTAAATTAAATATTTACATATTTAAAAGAATTATTAACAAAATCATGAACGTCATGAGTTCACTAAACATCATTGTTTATCAGAGTGTTTGATCTCTCATCTGCCATATGTTTTGTTTTTGTTTTGTTCTCTAAAGACTAAAGTGTTCTGGATACATACATTTTTCCGCACACATATTCTCCTGAAAAGCTGCGTTGGCAGCACTGACAGGGTTCCTGCTGTTTTTCTGAGGACTAATTCTTTTGAAATCTGTGAATGTGAAAACTCACTCCAACAATCATTGTCACCGATGATGACGACAGAGACCCTGTGAAGGCTTGGAGAAAAATGCTGCCCGTACGCACAACAGAGCTTCTCCAGAAAAAGGGGGCGGTGCTCCTGTCTGGAAACTATGCGGTCTAGTGCTGATGTAGACCATAGACGAATTCTGAGGCAGACTTTTAGGTCAGGTGTGCTTGTGTGGACTTGTCTGATCTGAACGAGCACAAGTTGGCTACTCGAACGTGAAACAGAGACAGACTAAACAATCCCTGACCCTCCTGTAGAAATCCCTAGCGTTTGTGGCAAAAAGCCTTTGTGTTTTGTTCCTAGCCTTGAGGTGAATAACTCACTCCTGCCTTCAGAATAAAAGGATGTAACTGGTCAGACCCGTTTAGGTAAAGAAAACGGCTGAAATGGAGAGATTATGTAATACAACCCACAGACATGTACACAGAACGACAAGGTTTCATCTACGTAAACAGAGTGGAATAGAAATCCTATTAACCTTTACTTTTATACACGCTAATCATGAGGACAGCTGCTGTACACCCGAACATATGGACGCAAACCCAAACACATGTAAAAAGTTACAAACTTACCTCATCAACAGTGAGCGGCATGCATATCCGGTATTCTTTCATCAACATGGTTTGGCTTAAATGGGCTTTGTTTTATCCTTTTGTCTTTCTTTCCCTTTCTGTTTCTCTTAAGCGTCTGTTTCCTATTTTCAAACTGTGTCAGCATGAAACTGACAAGCGGTTTCCGTAAAGCAATGTTGCACCCGTTTTCCTCTCTCACTTCACTGATGTCAGAGTTGGTCCTGTAAACTCTGCCAATGTGTAGCCGCCTTGTTTATTTTATTGTTCTAATAGTCTCTCTGTCTTTTCCTTCTTTCCTGGCTCTCTGTATCATGAATGTACTCGCTTCCTTGGCATTCAGTTCTTCCGTTCTGTTTTTAGTTTATGGCTTAGTGTGATATTACAGAGGTAAGAGCAAAACTGAAGCTTCCTTTCTCTACTTCTCTCTTTCTGTGAGTGTGAAAGAAGAAAACAGACTGCAGTTTTCATGTGTAACCTTGCCATGTTCTTTGCCCCTCCCTCTTCCCTCCCCTCATCTCCGTTCTGTGTGCATTCTTTTCTTGTGTGCTTATCTTTATTCTTTCTCTCCTCTCTCACTCAGTCCACCCCTTCCCTCCTCCACCTGACTTTACTTTCCTCTGCTGATTTCCCGCACAATGCCAGCTCACCATCTTCTTCATCTCTTGTACTCACAGTCCTAGTTTCACTTTCTCTCTCTGCTTTTTGTCCTGCTCTCTTTATATACAGTATCAGTATAACTTCACTTTGGCCCAGATTAAACAAACTCTGTTTACAATACAAAATGCACTGACCTGTAGTCTGTAGAGTCCTTTCTGCCAGACAGAACGTCTGTGTGCGTGTGAGAGGTTTACAATACTGTACAAGTCAATACTTTTTTCAAATTAATACTTTTATTCAGCAAGGATCAATTAAATTGATCAAAATTGACAGTGAAGACTTATATTGTTAGAAACGATTTCTATTTCAAATAATGCTGTTCTTTTGAACTTTGTTCATCATAGAGTCTTGAAAAAAATGTTTCCACAAAAATATTAAGCAGCCCAACTGTTTTCATCATTAATATTAATAAGAAATGTTTCTTTTTACGTTTCTGATGGATCGTGTGACACTAAGGACTGGATTAATGGCTGTTGAAAATTCAGCTTAAAAATCACAGGAATAAATTACATCGTAAAATATTTTAAAGGGGTCATCGGATGCCCATTTCCACAAGTTGATATGATTCTTTAGGGTCTTAATGAAAAGTATTTGGTTAAAATTTCTCAATGGTAGTGGAAAACAACACCCTTTTTACCCTATCAAAATCAGCTCTGTTTTCAGCAAGCCGTTTTAGTCCATGTTCCTTTAAATGATAATGAGCTCTGCTGACCCCGCCCCTCTCTTCCATGGGGTGACGAGCCGTTCTCATGATACTGTTTACTTTAGCTGCGGAACTTATTACGTTAAACGTTATTAGGAAAGGCGATTTGCAAAGATTCATAAAATAACCTTATACTCACTTCTTCTGTAGGTGAGGCTGGATCATGAATGATTCGCGCGAAGATAAACGTATTTAGGTAGATCAGGGGGTGCATTCCCTTAAAAAACAAAGCTAATCTACTGCGTCTTCAGCGGCTCAAATGTCGGGAGTAAATGACGACTGCTATGTCCATTATTACATCCAACAACAGAACACCTCAATCGCTTAGGAGTCATTCTTGTCTGCATCTGATCCAGCGTCGAAACAATGGTTGACTGATGACAGCTCACTCAGGGCGGGTCTAAGGTAAAACGCTAGTGTCAATCAACAATCGTGGGAGGGCCTGGGTCTGTGTGACGTCACACAGACAGGCATCTGAGATCGGCTCGATTTGAGAAAGGGGAAATTATTTAATGAGATAAAAAAAACACTGGGTGGATTTTTATCATTATAGGGTGGTTGTGTACACACACTACACACATTTCAGTTCAAACAAAACTTGTAAAAGTGCATGTCGCATCCGAAGACCCCTTCAAAGTAGAAAGCGGTTATTTTAAATTGTAATAATATTTCACAGTATTAGTGTTTTTACTGTATTTTTGATCAAATAAATGCAGTCATGTGAGCACAAGATACTTCTTTCAAAAACATTTAAAAAATCTTACCGGCCCCAAACAGTTGATACTACAGTAAATGTTGTCTAAAAATGCAAAAGTTAGAATGAAATGACATAAAGTCATAAATGTCAGTGTGGTACAACTTCCATGAAATTGTAATGAAGAGAAAAGCCTTCTTGGAAAGTAATTTGGCATAATGATTTATTATATTTTTTTTGTCAAGAAACTGCTTAGCTGCTTATTATTTGAAATAGATTTGTCTGCAAAATCAAAGTCATGTGGTGCAACTGACGTACAAACATGCATGAAAAAAAAAACCTGGAAATAATACAGAGGATATGATTGTGTCAAAGTCTGTCAAAGTATCAGATAATTTGATCTTCAACTGACAAGACATGGCTCATTTGTAAAGTGTCATGTGGTGTGACTCCTTAAAAACATACTTTAAAGGGTAGACAGCAATACAACTGAAATGTTCCCAAGTCCAGAGACGTAGCAAGGAGATTGGTAAAATAATCCATGTGACATCAGGGGTTCAACCGTAATTTTACGAAGCTACGAGAATACTTTTTGTGATAAGCTACCACTAAATATTGTAGAAACTTAATTTGCTGTAAAGTTGCTTTGCAATGATTTGTATCGTGAAAAGCGCTGTACAAATAAACTTGAATTTAATTGAATTTAATTTTTGTGCGCAAAAGAAAAAAAAAAGACTTTATTCAACAATTCGTCTGTATCACCTTGTAGCGCCATTTTGGAGAGTATCAGCTGGACGTAAACAACGTATGCTGTTCTGTGTCAGCTGTGTCACGCCGTATCTGTTTCCTATGTTGTTGGGATTTGATCTGAACGAAAACAGCGTATCCGTGTGACGCAGCTGACACAGAACATCATAGGGGAGCGTGGGGCACAAAGTAACACGGGGTTAGTTGTAACACACGTGGTTTGAATATTTCCACACATGCTAGCATAACAAAATTTACAGTATTTATTAGTTACCATATCATTGATTCAGATTCTTAAAATTCATAAAAAACGCCATTATTTTATTTTATTAACAAAATATTTTAGTTTGCCTTGTATATATTTTTCATTCGATCAGATAACATTTTAAGCTGTCATATGGTCATGTTACAACGTGCCCCTCAGCTGTTACAATGTACCCCACCTACGGGGCATGTTGTCACATTTCACTTCCATTTTTTGAGGGTAAATAAAGAAAAACGTATACACTGTAATTATGAAACAAAGCGACATATTTGTACTAGACAAGTGTAAAATTACTGTGGTTAAAAAAATTTATATTCTGAACCCCATGTGGATTTACACAAACTGAGAAAGTCAAAAAGTGTTACTTTGTGCCCCGCTCTCCCCTACGCTGTTTACGTCCAGCTAATACTCTCCAAAATGGTGCTACAGGGTGATGCAGAGGAGACGAATAGTTGAATAAAGTAGTTTTTTTTTCCCTTTTGCGCACAAAAAGTATTCTCGTAGCTTTGTAAAATTACAGTTGAACCCCTGATGTCACATGGATTATTTTACAGATCTCCTTGCTACGTTTCTGGACTTGGGAACATTAAGTTGTATTGCTGCCTATGCAGGGTCAGACAGCTCTCAGATTCCATCAAACATATCTTAATGTGTGTTTTGGAGATGAACGAAGGTCTTATGGGTTTGAAACGACATGAGGGTGAGTAATTAATGACAGAATTAAAATTTTTGGGTGAACTAACCCTTTAAGAGACTTTAAATACAATACTTTGTATTGAAAAATAAATGTAAAAACATTTTGTGTACATTCCCATATATTTATGATGTAAGGGAAAAAGTTGTATTACTTTTTACTTGATGCTTATTCCACATGACATTTAGACACATTAAACTGAATTTTTTTCTTGAAAATGGTATAAAAGTTGGGTTTAGAGGTAGTGGATAGGGAATCAGAAATGTCATTAGCTCAGTACAAAAACAGTCAAAGTCTATAGAAATTCTCCACTATGATGGAAAAACAAACCTGCGTGTGAATTTTATCAGAGGTGGTTGCAGGGTACTCCCGCACCCGCTTGGAGTCCATGGTGCTCATCTGATTAAAGATTACCTCAAGTACAGGAGAGAGGTAATTAAGCATTACAGGAGAAGAAATTCCTCATCTCCCCCACCATACTCTCACTCAGCACATCCAGCCCCCATTTGCAATTTAAAGCATAATAGTATTCTGCTCTGGTGATTTTGGTTTCACTGTGAACTGCCCTGTTTTCTTTTCTTAGCATAACTATGTTGTCTTCTCAAAGCACAATAGTTTTACACCTTCAATCCTCTAACAAAAGGAAACGGCTCAGCTTCTGAGCGAATGGTAATGTTTTTGGTTTCTGTTTCTGTTCTGTTCAATTGTTTTATCAGCTTAACCGGATCAGGCTAAACTAAACCCTGTCATCTTGTAGGCAGCGGCAGAGTCAATATGTCTTATTTTCGGAAGGGATATACCAGTTGCCTGTGCACAGTAGCTGGTATTAGGGTAGAGAAAGAAAACTGAGGGGGAACTGAACACAAACTAGCCTGCTGTGTTCTGAATGAATCTGTGAGAGCTGGTTGAACAACTGTGTCAGTAAAGTGTGCAGACATTTTTAATTTTTATTTATAATGTATTTTTTACACCTGTGATGGCACTACAGCGTCTCTACATCTGCTGCTCTCGATCCTGGGATTTTGTAAAGCAAAGGATTGATTAATAGTAGATACCAAGATCAGCGAGACACAGTCAGTCTGAACATATTGGTCTGTTTTCACTTTCTGTTTTTTGTTTTGTTTTACTGTAAAATACCATAATTGTAGTGAATGTATATGAGGAGGACCATGTTTGTCTGCATTCTAGCACTGGATTGCCATTATAACACAAACCTGATTGACAATTGTAAATTCTTTCTTAGTAGGATTTACACATCTGCGTGAATGCAAATGAATGTCCAGAACGGTAATTTCTTGACAATGCTCCCCTTTCCAATATATTGTGACCAAGCAGGTTTTTTTTGTCGGTCTACTTCACATAAGGCCAATCATAGTTTAGAATGGTGGCATCTAGACTGGCCAGGCATGTTTTTTTAGTAGCTACTAATCTTTTCTTCTGTATTTTGATGAAGATCTGAGTATAAAGGCTCGCCGTAAATGAAAACAATGCAGGGCGGGGACTTTGTTCTATGCGTCGGTTGTTGATTGGATTTTGAGATGTGGGCGTTGCGCTCAAAAATGGCAGATCAGCGTGAGTTTGCAGGGGCAGGGTTTGATTGGAAAGGTCCAACATATGTCACCAGAAAGAAGTCACTAAAAGTTTTCACTGGAACATCCATCTATAACATTTTGTTTAAAAATTATGAGGTCCAAAAAAAAATTGGTTTCACTTTATTTTAACGTGTCCTTGTTACAGTGTAATTATACATTTAAGTACAGAGTAAAATGAATTAACTACATGTACTTACTATATGGTTAGGGTTAGGATTACGGTTTGGCTAAGTGTTACTTGCATGTAATTATGCATACTTTTTTGTTATTATAATAGTACTGTAATAAAAGTACATATAACATGCTTAAAAAAGGACACCTTATTGAAATTTAAATGAAATATATGCATGGAAAATCATTCACTTTAAGATTTATAACATGCGTTAGGAAAACAGGTGAATTTTAATTTCATGCAGACTTATTGATATAGTTTGTCAGTTGTCAAGTCTTAAAGGATTATTCTGGGATAAATTCAAGTTAAGCCCAATCAACTCATTCCTTGTTTTCCTAAAAAATAAGCTAAAATCAAGGTTAGGTTGAGGCACTAAAGGAAATGTTAAGCTTATAATTTTATAAATGCATATACAGTAATTCTTCTGTTAAGTCTTTGAAGATGTTAAAACAGTTCATAACTTTACAGTAGTTAGGGTTTATGGCTTTACATTGTTGGACAACTTCACACAGAAAAGGATCCCCTGTACAAACACTAAAATTATGTTAACACATATTGTTCTGTTGCTGTATTTTTTAAATTGGGTATTTTAATGTTTACGTATTAGCACCATTCACTTCCATTGTAAGTTTCTTTCTGTAAGACAGATTTGTGTTGTCAAGAATAAGTGGAAATTCGTTTTTGTGGCAGCATTATGCCACAAATGCTGTGGATTGAGCTAGTCCCGAAACCTGAATATTCCTTAAACATGATAAAGTAGAGCAGACAGAACAATGTACATTTCGTAATGGCTGGAGAGCTGCATTCTTAGCCAGCTGAGAGCACTGATTGGTTGGGCCTTTTAACTGATATATCTGAGAACTTAGCACACACTGGGATAAAGCCCAAACCCCCGATGTTCTGGATGATGAAGGACTTTTCAATCTTCTCATTGAATCTCTATCTGACCCTGTCGAATACCTCTCGAGAAGGAGAATGAGGGGTCTTGAAACATGCGGCATCATGCCATCATTAGCCGTGGATGAAGCTGTTCGGTGAGAGTAATACTGTTTAAATGGAATTATAAGTGATCAGAGAAATTACCTCAGGGACTGAAGGCTCTCATGGCTTCCATCAGCTCTGTCTGAACCCTCCAACTATACCGTACAAACACAAGCGAGGAGCCTTAAAAAAGAATTATTCATACAAAGTCTTTAGATATTCACAAATGCGGATACTTGAAAACGGTGATGTGCATTTGCGCTTGTTACGTTAATTAGCTCGGGATTACAATGCCCATCATTTTATCGTCTGTGAAAACAAATGTGACGTACTGTAGCTTTTTTTCTGTGCTGAAAGCTTAATTTCGTGTCTACGTTTAACACGAGCACAGTCAGGGACAGGGTTCAGTCTCACTGCAAGGAAAAAAAATCTTTAAGAGGAAGAAAATTTATTCAAGAAATGAAATGTAGCGGATTTGAACGGAGCCGTTCTGCGAGGGCACCGTAAAGGATTAGCCCTATTCTTCTCAGAAGGTCGCTGACAGCTATTGCGCAAAAGTACTTGGTTATTTTCTATTACAGCTCGGACCGAGAAAAAATTCAATCGTCGTGGAGGTGTCCCAGTGTGAAAAGAAGGTCTGCGTGGCACTGCTGAATAGGGCTCTCACTCTCTCCATCTTCCCTCAGGCAGTCTCTCTCTTTAGTTCTCCTATTAGCTTCTTCTGCACTTCTCCCTTGCATCTGCTTGTTTTATCTGACACTAATGCCAGATGCCATGTCGTAGTGCTTATTATTATCCCTAAGCCTGTATGAACCTTCAATATGATTCCTATAAGGCCCTGCACATGCCTCTGGGACTGCTGCTCGATTCCTCCATCTACTATTTACTTGATTAAATGGGATTTTTCTTTATCAACTCTAATCAATCTTGGTGAGTAGACGAAGAGAGAATGAAAGTAAAGCCAGCAGAGAGCGAAAAAGAGGAACCGAGAGCAAGGGTAGGAGGAAGCGTAGCCTTTGCGTTCCTCAATCTGATTTGATGGGATTTACTATCAATGTTTACTCATCTGTTGTGCTTTGAGCTATAACTCAAACAGCAGGACACATATACAAAGAGAGCGAGCGAGAGGGTGCAAAGGGTGTGAACATAAATTCCACTGAATGAAACTTGTTAACATGCCCTCACTTCAAAATCACACTCATTCGCTTTGACAGTTTATGTGGCAAACCATTCAACTGACATCTGTCACTGCCCAATGGGAATCAGACTGATGAATGATATGTGTGGGTATGTGCAACCTGACAACTAGAACACTGGTCCCCTTGGTCTCTCGCAAAAATCATTGTGGTGATTGAGTAGGTTGCACCAGCCCCTATAAATGACCTAAATAGATAGTTCACCCAATTTCTTTCCTTTTATTGTTTTTTCAACTATATTCAATGGGGTCCAAAACAATGTTGGACCCACTGACTTTCATTTTATAGAGACAGTTTCTGAAATATCTTCTTTCCAATTTGGGATGTAAAGATTTGTCACTTTTTCTGTTTCATTGCAACAAAAACGGAAAATTCTATCATCATTTGTACTTGTTCTGTGGAACATAAAAAGATATTTTGAGAAATGTTTTTGTCTGTACAGTGAAAGTCCAAAACTGTTCAGTTTCCAAAATTTTTCAGAATATCTTCTATTCCACAGAAGAAACTAAGTCAAACAGGTTTGACACCTTCACATTGATGCAAACCCACAGGCTCTTTTTTAATTATGACAATATTTAAATTTTTGGGTACAATATCTTTAAGTGAATACTTGGCTACTGTCCATAAAGTAATATTATACTGCATAATATGACAATTACCTTTGTTTATAAGCCACCTTAAAATTTGTATTCAGAATTTTGAAAAGCTTTGCATTAGAGTTAATTTGGTAATGGTTGATGTTTCAAAATACTTTCGCCACATGTAAACTGTAATAAATTACATTTTCTTTCAAAATAAGGTACATAATCATAAAATGATTTGTACACTTAAATGTTTAAATGAATATTGACAAACAGTATTTAAATTGGTAAAAACTATTACAGCAAACAGGAATTTTATATATTTACTCATACTACAGTTCTTTCTGATCCTCGAATCTGATTGGCTGAGAGGAGTGTGATATTCTAATGATAACAGAACTCCAACCGTTTCACTGTTTATATCACGCCGCTTGCTATATTTCTCACAGCGAGTGTCATGGCGGACACAACAATTCCACAACAATTTTATAAATAATACTATTTTTGTGTCTTCAAATATGCGGTTTGTTAATAAAGATCATGTCTATTTGAAAATTTGCTAAGATGTTTTTGGAGATGTGTGCTCCAGGGCTTCAGCGGCCATTCAGCTCTCATGAACCCACCGAGAGCAGCCTCACCTCGGCCAGATCTTCTGGAATTTGCCGCTGGCTCTGATGTCTCTATAGTGGTTAAACACAAGATATAATTTGTTTTGGGTAAATCTAACTGGCAGTCTTTGGTCTCATTAATCTATTATTTGTTCCAGTGCAAGTTTTGGCTGAGGGCAATATTGCTCATATATATGTGCTTCTGTAATTATTTAGATAGGGTTAGGTTGCAACTAAGTTTACTGTTGCAAAGCTCAAATATTTCTTAGTGTATTAAGTTGTATTCTAGTGCTCATTTATCCTATAACTTAACACTGGCCTCTGTTCTGTTAAGGACCTAATAATAAAAACGAATAAGTATGAAATGGATATGAATGAACTTGCATTGAATGACTAAGTGTTTTGACTGTTATATCCAATACGTACTCCTGCACAGACATGATGCTGGGAGGAGATGAGGAAACAGATCAGTAGTTTAAAACACAGGATCCCAATCCTGTTCCTGGAGAGCCCTCAACAGTACTCACTTTGGATGTCTCCCAAATCAAACACACCTGATTAAACTCGTCAGCTCATTAGCAGAGTACTCCATGATTTTAAATGGATATGTTATGAGGGAGACACCCAAAATGTGTAGCATTGGGGGGGCCTGCAGGAACAGGGTTGGAAACGACTGCGCTTTAAATGGCTGAATGATATTTCATCAATAGCGCTGCGTCACGCTGGGATTCAGTAAGGAGTGACCTTCTGCAAAAAACATTTGACCATTTATCATCTGAGCTCACTAAATGAAACACACAGAGTGTCAGTATTAATCACGGGCTATTGAGTTATTGGTTTATTAATCGATTGAAGAGTCACCACATCTACAGGACCACAGATGTAAAAAAGAGAGCTCACACAGCAGAAAAAAACATTTTATTAAGCTCTTTAAAAAAAAGGAAACAAAATAAAGCACTTAAATGAACAATTATAAGGCATGTTGATGCTCCATTGATAGCCCTACTTGCAGCTCAAGCTACTTACTTCATCCACCGATCATTTTCCCGGCTTGAGCAACGCTAACTCACTCCAGGACACGCGCTGGCGCGCACGCACGCACGCACACGGTCGGTGCATATTTTCCCCCGTGTCTTTGCTGTATGATACACGCGTGTCTAGTGACACGGACGGATGGCCTGACGGACGCACACCTCTCCGTTTTGCTCAGAGAAGCAGAAGTGGCGATAAGGCACCATTGATTCGCAGCACGGGATGATGGGAGGGGAGAGAGACGCGGAAGGGGCTGCGGGGGGTATGCAACAGAGGACTGAGTGGCTCTAGTAAATATTTATATTGCATGATGATATGCGCGAGCAAAAGGAGGAGGTGTGTGCTTGCGAGTGTGTGTGTGTATGTGGAGGAAGAGGGCTGAGAGAGAGAGAGGAGAGGAAGAGACCTCGAGCCACCCAGTTATTAATATTATTCCACACCGCTAAGTTTAGCATTCAACACGTGTCGCTAGTGATGGAGAGAGCGCGGGAGAGAGAGTCGGCCTGCGCGCGCGCGCGCGAAAGAGGGAGGTTGACGGTTGCTAGGTGACGAGGCGCATATACTGAATTTTAACAAAAGAGCGGAGAAATAGGGAGAGGGAGCGAGAGAGAGAGAGAGAGAGAGAGGAGGGAGCTGGAGATAGGTGGAGAGAGAGAGAGAGCTCGCGAAAATTGAATACATGTAGAATATATATATTTCTAGGTGTATTTTCCCCGGGGAAGCCGCAAAAAGGATACCTCGAGGGGAATTATGTGAAGAGAATTTGACGGTTGCTAGGTGACGAGGCGCATATACTGAATTTTAACAAAAGAGCGGAGAAATAGGGAGAGGGAGCGAGAGAGAGAGAGAGAGAGAGAGAGAGGAGGGAGCTGGAGATAGGTGGAGAGAGAGAGAGAGCTCGCGAAAATTGAATACATGTAGAATATATATATTTCTAGGTGTATTTTCCCCGGGGAAGCCGCAAAAAGGATACCTCGAGGGGAATTATGTGAAGAGAATGGAGGGCCGAAAGGAGAGAGGGGGAACAGGCGCGTGAAAAACACAGTAAGTAACAGTTTAATGAATGCTGCTGTGTTTCTGCACGGGCTTGACTGCGTGGAGCGAGGAGACATGGCACTGACAGTGCACCGCCGGCTCCGGGTGAGGGGACTTTGATGCGCTATATGTGGAAAAGATGGATGGCACGCGATAGAGAGATGGATACGGCCGGCGCACGCAGGGGTTTGACCCTTCTGTCATTGCTGCACGCGCGCACATATGCCAGTGCTTACAAGCCCACTTGTTCCTCAGCGAAACGGCACATACTTCGACTTTTCTTGCACTCTCTGCACAGATATACACGCGCAGAGGTTACAGCAGCACGCGAAGACGCACGCACGCGCCTGGAAACGGCACTGAGACACGCGCAGTCTGCGGGCACAATTAGTGATTTTCATAAAAACAACAACTGTGAAGCGGCTGAATACTAAAACGTGTCTAAAATGCTGCTTCGGTGCGGCTAATGATCGCGTCGCTGTGCCGCGCTGTCAGGCTGCTCGTCTCCAGTTGTGGATGTAAACTGCGGTTTTATCAATTTTCCTGAGCACAGTTATCAGTGTCTCGTAGTGCATGTGTGTTTGATGCTCTTGGTGTTTCAGTGCCATGCGAGCTTATTTAAATAGCATAGCTTGTTCGTTTTCCAGTCATTTTTATTTATTTATAAACATTTAAATGAGAAGGAGACTTGAAATATCTAGATACACCAATTGCTGTCATTTCTCAAAGTCTGGCCATTTGCTTTTTTAATAGTTGGGTAAGAAATCAGTGAGATTTATGAGCAGGGCTCATTATGTTAATTTCATACGAGCCCATCATAGGCCCACAGTTTTCCTCCTGCGATATGAATCAAACCGTTGGCGTTTAGATGAAGTAAAATCATTTATGTGGGGCTTCTGCTTCATATTCCGTAATAAGTTTTACTCCCTGCTTGCACCAAACTTATTAAAGCTGTTATGATGGAGCCTGGAGTCCTGCAGAGGGAATGTGAGGTCTTAATGTCCACCAAGACAGGCCTTAGATCAGTCCTGGCATATATCATACATTTTTCTTCAATTATATGTGTTAGTGCACTAACGGCATGTTGTGAAACGTGACCTATTCGTAAGCTTCGCGCTGTACGATTTTCACATCCTCTGAGATAGATACATATGTGGTCTCGCAGGTGAAAATAGAGAGGTATGGAAAGATTATGACCTCCAAAAAAGCACATTTATTGAACAAGGCATGTTGTGGATACTGGGCACGCAAATCACCAAGGACTGCACACACACACACTCACACACTGCAGTACTGTAATGCGCACAGTAATGTTAATGTGTTGCCTTCAGTGTCAATATAGCTTCACTCCAGCGGTCTGTCTTACAGCTGCTTTCCAAGCTTTACTGTAGAGGGAGGGGGAGTGCACTTATAAAGAAGGAAGGAGAGTGAAAGAATGAAAGAGTATAGAATGAAAGAAGGTGAGAGACTATAATGCACTGAAGAGGAGGACACAGCAGAGGTGTGGATACAGTTGAAGCTGGATGGGGAGGAGAAGTCTCATAGACAGAAATACAGTGAAGGATGAGGAAAAGAGAAATACGGTGCAAACAGAACGAGGGAGTGAGAGGAGGAAATGAAGGAGAGGAAGAAAGCGAAAAGAGGAATTGAATATCTGAGACTGAACATGGTTGGAGGGCTCAGACAGAGAGATGAGAGCAGCTTGAATCAACGTTTGCATTTCTCTTTTCCTCTTTCTCCTCTTCTGTTTCAGCGGATTGATTCTTTATCTTATCCTTTACCTTTGCTCTCTATCCTCTCTATCGTTCCATCCCTTGGGCTTTCAGACTCTATAGAGTGTTGCTGTTTTTTTAACACCTCTTTTTTTCCTGCTGGATCCCTCTCTTCAGCATTTCTGTATCAGTTTCTTCATCTGATTACATCCCTCTCTGTTATTTTTTGTTTGCATAGCTGTGTTGATGAGTCCAGCGTGCCCAAAACTGCATCCAACTCTCCTCTCAGTATCCCCCGTTCACTTAAATGTGACTAATTAAGGTAAAGCTCGTTAACACAGAACATCAATTAGTCTTTAACGAGATCATAGGCTGGTGTTTGAAAGAGATTACATTGCTCCCTTCTCCCTCGGCTCCCCAGCGGTTAGACTGGCTCGCTATTGATAAAGGCCACGCTAATTTACATAAGACCTCAGACGTAGTTTGGGTGCTCGGGTCAGATGGAGAAACGGGAAGCACATGGGACCCCACAGGCGCTCAGACATTCCGACCCATATACTGCAGCCCACCCAGTCTTGCACAGAGCTATTGATATTTTAGGGGCCGTTCACAGATAACACATTTTTGTGTTTATAAATGGGATTCTGGGCAGTGGAATAAAAAAAAAAAAAGTCTAAAGACACACTTTTTAAAAGTTAAACTTCTTATGGAATCCCATTTCTGCAACATAAAAAAATCATGCTTTGGAAAATCATAATTAAAAGATAAAAATCAAAATTTTGACATTCTGCCATAATTATGAGATAAAAAGCTGAAATTTTGACAGTTAAAATTCATAGAAAATTATTAAAAAGTCATAAAATTAAGTCATAATTATTAGATAAAAAGTCATAATTGTGACACAAAAAGTCTACATTGACATAAGTTAAAATTATTTCTAAGTCATGAATATGAGATGAAAAGTTAAAATTAGGACATACTAAGTCGCAAGTATGAGATGAAATTTGTCAAAATTGACAGTTAAAATTATGAAAAAATACTATTATAACAAGTGATTTTAGCTCATCATTTTGACATTGATGTTATAATTTAGACTCTTACTATCTCATAATTATGACTTCTTATGTTGTAATTATGATTTACCAAAGCTTTTTAAAAAAATTTTTATAATGTGGCTGAAATGGGCTTCCACATTAAAAGATTAGTCCATCCCAGAATTAAAATTTCCTGATAATTTATAGGCGGAATTAGGGTAGGGTCAAAAACACCTTCTCATTTTCTCCTCCAACTTCAAAATTGTCTGATATAGTTGTTTTACCTTTTTTTTTTTTTGTAAAGGGCATTTTACTTGATCTTTGCATGTTCACTTTATAAACCTGGGGTCGGTACTTCTGCTTCTTTGAAGCTGCATTGAAACTACAATTTGGATCTTCAACCCATTGGTCCCCGTTGAAGTCCACTATATAGAGAAAAATCCTGGAATGTTTTCCTCAAAAACATTCATTTCTTTTCGAGGGAAATTTTGATTCTGGAGTGAACTAATCCTTTAACTTGAGCACCATGTTTTCAGAACAGTCTTTTTTGCATGTGATGCTGCAGAAGAAGAGAAAACTTTAGCGCAACGGTCAAACGTGTTCGTCTAGCACGTTTATGTAAAAAAAATGATAAAAACAATGCAGAGAAATGCAAAAATGCATTCTGTGTGAACACCACCTTATTAGTTATGCAGCTGAGGTCAAGTGGTAGGAGCAATGGAAAAAGGAGAAGAAGGAGGAAAAAAGGAAGAGAGTGTTTCTATGATCTATTGTGACTATGAAGAAGCTCTAAAAACAGAAACGTTTTTTTTTAACAACAAGCCGGAAATGTTAGCATATTAAGAGGAAACGTTAACACAGAAAGTGTAGCACTCACTGGCATCCTGTTCTAATCAGCCATGAGTTTCCACAGGAAGCCGAGATATTTCCGTCTAACTACAACTGCGGTCCTGTACAGTTACCACGGAAATCCCTGCAAGACTTCCCTCGCTTCCAAACACAATTCACCTGACAGCTTAACGTGAGCTCGCCGACGCTCTGCAGGCTCACAGCATCTCACCATTCATTCATCTCCGATATCCAATCAAAGACAAGTCCATAAAACGCTATTGACAGATGTAAACTAACACTGGCTGAAGATCAAGCCAGTGAGGCCGTGTTTTCCCCCTGGGGAGGTCTCTAGTGATAAGACAGGTATTGTGATGCTGTTTCTGTGAAGTGGAAAGGTGCAGAGATGTGTACAGCAGCTGTTGGATGAAACGAGATTAGATTCGGGGGCAGTGAAATGACACGGATAATGGTGGACCAGACTGAGGAGACATTTTGGGCTGTAATCAAGGTGCTGATTGATCACACTGACAGACTTCTGTCCAGTATGTTAATGGAAAAAGAGGAAAAGAACGATGTGTGCTTTTACCCTGACACAGATCTAGTACAGATATAGCTGGATTAATTTTGTTTAGATCAAAACAAGAACAGAAATGGTTATTTGATAACTTTTAATTTCACAGATGTGTTTGAAATGGAATACATACTGGTGAAGTTGTGTTCTTATTAATGTGCCTAATAGAGTGCACTTTTTCAGCAGCCTTGGTTCCAGAAGTATTTTTTTTCCATTGGGATTTTAAGAAAAAGTCTTCTTTAAAGAGTTATACGTCATGAACTAAACCAACCAGGTGAATCTCAACATTACAAACTTTGATTTAAAGCAAACAAAAGAAAACAAAATTTGAAAAAAAGACAAAGATACAAGACTGTGCACCCAACGGCTTTAGTGAATGAATATGTAACATTGTGAATTACATAATCAAATTGAAAACTATTGATTTAGAGATATTACTATATATTTTTTGGTTTATTGCAAAATAAGCTTAGAGATATTGAAGTAGTTTGAGAGCATAGGGAGACTGACTCTGTTACAGCATTCACAGTGCTTCATGGGAGTTGGTGGGCTCTATGTGGTTTTGTGGCACGGTTTGCTTGTCAGGATTCTCTGATTGGTGGAGATGTGTTTACAAAATTATGGATAATGTCGTGTTTCACTAGGAATTCCACTGTTAATCATGATTATTTAAAGCTGAAATAATGCGCACTGACAGTTTCAACAGACGCATACACCATTAATTAATAATATCATAGCTCTCAGTAGGTCTGTCTGTAACGTTTTTAAGTGATCATTTTATTAATTGTAATACTCACATAGTAATGCTGGAATAAAACTAGTAACAAATTACATTTGCACATTTTGTTACAGTGAAATACATTTGCACAAAGTATTGCTTGTTTACTTGTGTTTCTATACCCTATCTGTGATGTATTGACATCAAGATAACATTATTTAACTGGCTGACATAGTTGAAGTTTATGTTGACTTGTGATGGTCTTAGAAGTTAGGACAGGATTAATATAAACAAAACCACATATACAATCAGTTTTGTGTTTATAGCTACCTGGAGTTATACATTACCTGTATAATTTACAAGTATTATTCCAAATTAAAAAACTAAAATTACTTGGTGGACATTTAAAGGTTAGTTCACCAAAAAAAATAAAAATCTGTCATCATTTGCTCATCCTTATGTCGACTATTCTATGGACAAAAAATTTTTTATTTCTTCCACAGAAGACAGAAAGTCAAGCAGGTTTGGAACGACATGAGGGTGAGTATATGATGACAGAATATTCATTTTTTGGGGGTAACTATCCCTTTAAATAAAAAGTATGAACATTATGTTTTCTGACCCGTATAAAAATATGTTTCTAAATATAAAATGTATATGTGATGGAAAAAATCTAAAAAAAAATCAAAATATTTGAACCCTCAAAATACAGTTTATAAATGTAGTTATGAAGTACAAATATCCATGTAGTGTAGATTGTTTGTTCAAAGTACTTGTTGTTCAAAGTTCAGTCCAGCTGTGTGTGTGTGTGTGTGTGTGAGAGAGAGAGAGAGAAGGAGAGATGGGGAAAGTGAGAGAGATTGTAAGTGTAATCAAGCATGTGATGCACAGGTGTGCATGTTGGTGCGTCAGTAATCTAATGTTGCTGTAGGCATATATGAGCAGTGCCTTTACATCCAAGTGTGTATCTGTGCATCACCATCTGATTGTAACAACTGTTTGCCATGTAGTTTACATCTCATGAGTTATTAATATCTGAAATATGGTATGTGCTTAAGAGTCCGGCATTTCCTATTTTGAGTTATGTTTACCTATCCTGTTTATCCTTTGTACATGTGTGTTAAGGAATGCTTGCTGCGTTTAGTTTTTAACTATCTATAGATACACTGTCTCAATGATTGAAGAGAGGATGGTGTTCTTGCATTATTACAGCCATAATTTGCTGGTTAACTCACAGCATGGTGTGCTGAGCACGAGAGAAACTGTCTCATTGGGCAACAACTGTCATCTGTTTCAAAGAAATAGGACAACGCAAGGCTGCATTTATGAAATGATGCATTAATTTAAACTCTGTGCTACTCTGACACAGAGCATTTTTTTGCTTAGTTGCCTCAGTGAAGTTTTCCCAACAACTTTCATTAAAAGTACAGGAATTATGAACTCCCTCCTTCGCTTTGTCAGACACCTCTCTCTCTTTCATCAGCTCTTTCTTCCTACCACACGTGGTAATTAGGGGCAACTGCACAAAAAGGTACCTAGAGAGATTACCTTGAGTCTAATATACATACTAATAGCATAGTACTTTACATGCTTAATAAGCCCATCCAAAGGGCTCAATACGCAATCTTCAAACAACTGTAGGACAATGGGTGTGGCCTTGCTTGGGATTCTGGCCAGTCAGGATTAAACAGCGAACTGAATTTATCATAAATAAGCTTTCAGATGCTGGCTCAAATTAAGGCTTTTTGAATGAAACAAAGGAATTCCTGCTCCTTTGTTGAAAGCCCATGCAACCATAAACTTTCAAACTTCAAAAAGTTCATGAATGTGTAAAAGAAATCTATATGAATCGAGCAGTTCAATCCAAGTATCTGAAGAGGCACTATCACTTTATATGATGAACAGATTCATTAATATAATCATTTATCAACGCACATACAAAGCCTTTTGAAATGGTGAATTGAGGTAAAGTGGGCTGTTTAAGATTGATTGTGCTGTGCTCAATGGGTTTACACTTTCATAGCATAACAATGGTCTTTAATTAAAGGGACACCTTTTTTTAAATGATAAAATTGTTTTGGCTGATGCAATATGACCTTACACCTCAAAGGAGGACTTGCTCATCATTAAAGATAGTATAAGACGTCCTTTGACATTCAGAATTTCATTCCTAAATTTTAAGGTTGCTCACAAAATGTAAACAAATGTTATTGTGACAGTACTTGTATTAATTGTTACATTAAGAAACATGGATTAAAATGCAAAGAATACATCTGTTTAAAAAGTTAGTTTTTTATTGTAAGTTGGTTAAATATTGCTGGCACATTGCTGACTTTTTAGAAAACAGAAATGAGTGTCTGGTCAGGAAATTCAAGCCAGATATGCAAGGAAGAAAAGAGAGAGCAGAATGGGAGGCAAGGCATGAATTTGAATATGTGGTTAAAAAAAGGATGATAGAAGCAAAATGTATATAAAATATGGTCACAATTACAGTTTAAGTGTTTTGAGAAAACAGATATGAAGTTTTAAATGATTAAATTTCAAATGGTATCAAAATGTTTTCATCAATATTCTGTTAGATTTAGAACAATGTGCTAAAATACACTAAAACTGTATACATTACAATTAAGCACATTTATTTTTCACAAGGGTAGAGTACATCAAATATGATAAATGGAAGCTCAAAGGTGGCTTTTACAAGAACAGATGAGCTTTGTTCTCTTGCCGACAAGAAATATAGTTGAGCTTCCTTGTTTATATTTGATGTACTCCATGTCTGTTGCTTTATATGTCAATAAAAACTAAATTAAATGACCATCTTCATATAAATTGATCACATCTCTTTAGAAGATTCATGTGCATTACTTTTAATATTCGGATTTAACTTTTTGGCATAATGGACTTTCAATGGAGAAACAGAAATCTCTCAGGCTTTAATAAAGATATCTCCATTTGTGTTTCAAAGAGGAACGAAAGTTGACATGAGGGTGAGCAATTGATGAAAGAATTTCCATTTTAGGGTGAACTGTCCCTTCAATATTCCATTGCCATTTTCCTCTTTTATTTAATGAAGTTATGATGATTTTTAATTCATACCAGTTCCCATGTCTCCCTGTTTCTTCATTAAAGATAATTCACAAGCAAACAGACATTACCACAACAGCACAAATGACATAAAGCCACACGGCGGGAGTCGGTGTCCCCTGTAAAACAATTCAAACTGTGCATGCATGTCGAGGCAGTCATGTCAAAGATCGAATGTCTACGACAGGCTTTTTGTCATGTTAACAACATTCCCATTGACCTTTAATAATGACCATGTCAAACAAAGAGTCACGGCGCTTGTACAGCGGAGGGCAGATGAGGCCAATAACACCACCATTTCCGATTACATTTACATTTATTTTCTTGGCAGACGCTTTACTACAAAAGCGATTTGCAAGAGGCTGCGTGCGTTGCATCGGCGCTAAAGGCAGTGTGTTTGTGTGTCGTCTGAAAATGCAGTGGAGTGCTGGGGTGCACATGAGTGTAAGTGTCATTAAACATATGCCATATGAGCACATGTGCTCCATATCACTGATTTTATGGTCTGTGTCTGTGTGCGAGCGTACGTGTGTGTGTGTGGTTGCCCTGTGCATCTGTGCCTGAAATTACATGTTAGTGGGTAAAGCCAAGTGTCCACTTGCAAGTGTATATCTGTCTGTGTGTGTGTGTGTTGAGGCGGGCACGGGAGGAAGCTGACAGCTGGGAGAGTGTATCAGAGTCCATGAAGATTGTGTTGATGTGCACAGTGTGTATCCGGCTTCTTTTCTGGCACCCGGTGTGTGTGAGGACAGGCCAGATGTGGTGTGAAAGCATGTGTGTGAGACTGATTGAGAGAGTGTAATTTGATGTGTGTCCTTATTTCCAGTCTAAGTTGTCAATGTGGATATGTAGACGAAACTTCACAAAAGATTTGCTCTGTTTTAAAAGTGGGATAAGCGATTTTTCAAAAACGCTTTAGAAAACGAATTCGGGCCGAATATCAAAACAAACTTGTAGCCAATCAGCAATAAGGGGCGTGTCTACTCATGATGTGGAGGAGAGAGCGTTCCGTCCAAGCCGAGCGACAGAAAGATAGAGATGGCGGATAAAAAACAAAAGAGGAAAATGTCTGCGGATCAAACGAAGGCTTAAGGCAATAAGGCAAGAAGTAGGACCCGTGTAAATATCGGATCAGCTTTCCAGCGCTGGAGACAACTCAAGGAGCGGAAGGCCTGCGATTGGACTCTGAGGTTGCTTTGTTTCTTCTCGATAGGTGAGTAACACCGTGTCTGCGCCGCAACAGCTAAAGTCTGTCAAGTACACTGGACGCGACAAAGCGACCATTGAAAATCATTTGAAATTTGTGTCAATACGTCATAAATAAAAAGCAGCAGCAGTTTTCTGTCAGGGATTTGTCGTTTCGTGCCGCGCCGCATCCAGTGTAGACCATAGATATGTATATATATACTGTATATCTATGGTGTAGACAGCATCACTGATTATGAGTTCTATAGTATTTTGTCGCGCCGCGCCGCGCCACTTGCGTCCGATGTAGACACGGTGTAACATTGGTTTTGCTTTGTCTCACAGAACTAATCGTTGCCTGGGTTGCGTACGAATGTGTGGGGCGGAGCTATCAATATAGGGGCGAGACCCTTTTGGGTAGGGGCGTGTTTGTTTTGGTGATTTCAAATGTCAACATTGGCTACCAGAAATCGCTTACCCCACTTTTAAGAGTGCAGGTTAGTTCCTGAGTGTCACTGTTTGTGGATCAGTTTACCTTGAAAAAAGTGAAACGACCATGTCATTTAAAGTGTATTTTCATATTGGCCTAATCAAAAAATTGTGGTTTCTGGTTTAAACCTATTTAGTTCAGTTTGTCTAAAAACAAATAACACTACAAACAGAAATTTTGTTAAAATCATATTTTCACTTGACACCTGTGTTGACATGCTACTTTTACTGATGGCAAACATTATTGTGGGTTTAAATTTTTTATTTTTTTAGTGTAACAGAAAATGTTATATATTTTAAAAAGACATTAGAAAAATATATCTTTAGTTGTGAAGTGGTCTTTATAGTAAGTCCATATTATAGCTACTTTAGCCTTTTTAAAATGTTAAAATTAAAGGGGTCATATGATGCGATTTAAATTTTTCCTTTCTCTTTGGAGTGTTACAAGTAGGGCTGGGTATCCAGTTCAATACTTTTTAGGCACCGACCGATTTGCCTCGATACCATCGAGTATCGAAAAACGTCTCGTCGTTCGGTACCAAATTTCGATACCTAAGGGGTTAATCTCATCAGCGTCAGTGAGCCAATAAGCCTGCAGCACTAGCCGGTGTGTTCGACTAGAGGTGCGGCGCAGATCGATCATCTGCGAGAGCGATTAGAAAGCGCACGGAGCAGTCTGCTCTCTTTAGCTCTCTTGGTACTGTAATACACCGATCGGTCTGCACAGTCGGTCCGCGTCAAGTCGAACACACCCAGAGAGTGGCGCACACGTGAGGCTATAGTGTGAATGCGTCCCAGCCCCCTTAGATGTAAGGCTACATTTACACGGGTGCATTTATGTTCTAAAATGAAAACTATCCTCATCGTACTGGCGTTTCAAGGCGGCTTTCCACTATCTCCGACAAACGACAAGCGACAGACCGGTCATTCATTTCCAATGGAGAGTAGCGCGGGAGGTGTGTGGAGTTCCGATCATATGCAGATGTCCATTCATACTAACGTTACACGACCGAAAGCGCGCGTTATGTGACCATTCGTGCAAACTGTAGCATCATGCTACATAAGACAATAAATAAGATTTATATTCCGCTTTTACTCAAAACTCACTTTAAACCACCATCGAGTGTTTGTAATAACTTCCGATTGCCGTCTAACAGGGCCGGATTTACGCATTGCTCAAGACATTGAGCAAATAAATATAACAAACAAAAGGGTTAAAAAATGACAAACTATTTCCATGTCTTCCACCTTTTTTATGTAGGCTATGGAAATCACGCTTTCTTTCTCCCAGTCTCTCTCACAGACGCACACAGTGCAGACACGAACTCGCGCACACACGCGGAGATGCGAACAGAAACTTCTTGTCAGTGCTGCCATGTAATGTTGTTTTGGCCATGTAATGTTGCTGAAATTAAATATGTTATTACCTCTTTTCAAAAAGGCGGGGGAGAAACAATAATGTACAATGTATGTGTTTTTTAAACTTTAAACCGCATAAACACATTTCATTACACCAAATACACAAAATAATGTTATTTTTAGCAGCATCATATAACCCCTTTAAGTTGTAAAAAGTAAAAATAATAATAATAAAAATAAATAAATGCTGTATTGACTTGTATTAAGCAACATTTTGGCTTGTGTCAAAAGAAAATATATTGATTAATGGAATAGTTCACCCAAAAATGGAAATTTTCTGAATATGTACTCACCCTCAGGCAATCCAATGTACTGTAGATGAGTTTGTTTCTTCATCTGAACAGATTTGGAGAAATTTAGCAGTAGATCAAATGCTCACCCATGGATTTATCTGCAGTGAATGGGTGCCGTCAGAATGAGAGTCCAAACAGCTGATAAAAACATCATAATAATCGACTCCAGTCCATCAATTAATGCTGCTTCTGGCCAGATATTAGGGCTGGACAATAATTCAATATCAATATGTATCGCGATATAATTTTTTTCAATAACGGTGATATGATTTTTAAACACATTTCCGATATTTCGATATACATTACCAGTGTTTACCATACATTGATTTATTTGTGGCGTTTGACTTCGTTGAATAAACATAAGCACAGCACGTTTCAAAATCAAAACACATCGCGGGTGTTTTATATGAATGTAGCCTATATCTGAAGGGAAAGGACTTCAGACTTCAGGTCTTCAGAAAAGTTTCGATGGCATTTTTATTTTATCTGATAAAGAAGTGTTCATGAGCGGAGCTGATTTGATTACAGCCATTACTGGAGAAACCGCTAGTTCTACCACTCTCAAAGCGCCTCCTGCTGGCAGACCATCAGTTTGCATTTTCAATAAGCCCGTCTCCAGCAACATGCTTTTGTTGTTGCTCTATTTTTTTGTTTTCTGAAGCAACTCGGAGCATGTTTCATACTCGTTATCCTGGAGCACATTTGTTTCAGTCTATAAGAATAATCAGCCTACACTACCAGTCAAATGTTTTGAACAGTAAGATTTTAAGGATTTTCTTTTTTTTTAAGAATTCTCTTCTGCTCACCAAGCCTGCATTTATTTGATCCAAAGTACAGCAAGAACAGTAACATTTTGAAATATTTTCTATTTGAATATATTTTAAAATGTAATTTATTACTGTGATCAAAGCTGAATTTTCAGTATCATTACTCCAGTCTTCAGTGTCACATGATCCTTCAGAAATCATTCTAATATGGCGATTTGCTGATTATTAATATTTAAAACAGTTGAGTAAATTTTTTCAGGATTCTTTGATTAACAGAAAGATCCAAAGATCAGCATTTATCTGAAATAAAAAGCTTTTGTAACATTTTACACTATACCATTCAAAAGCTTGGAGTCAGTATAATTTCTTTTTTTTTTTTTGGAAAGAATTTATAGAAATTAATATTTTTATTCAGCAAGGATGCTTTATATTGATCAAAAGTGATGATGAAGACATTTATAATGTTACAAAAATGTATTTCAGATGTTGTTCTTCTGAACTTTCTATTCATCAAAGAAACTTGAAAAAATTCTACTCCGCTGTTTTCAACTGATTTTTGAGCAGCAAATCAGAATATTAGAATGATTTCTAAAGGATCATGTGACTGAAGTAATGATACTAAAAATATAGCTTTGAAATCACAGTAATAAATTGCATTTTAAAATATTTTCAAATAGAAAACAGTTATTTTATATATTAAAATATTAGTTTTTGCTGTATTTTGGATCAAATAAATGCAGGCTTGGTGAGCAGAAGAGAATTCTTTAAAAACATTGACACCTGTGATTTGTTTTTAAACATCTTACTGTTTAAAAACTTTTGACTGGTAGTGTATGTTAGCCTATAGTTTGAAGTTATTATTATAAAGATATTAATATTAATTAAGTGAGTCTGAGACAATTATTTGACAGTGATTTCACATTTCTTGTTTGAATGAAGGCTAAACACAAATAAAAGGTGAGCATTAATTTATTTGCGCTGTTTTTTTCTTCTTCTAAAATATATGGTTTTATATGAGGTGTCGTAGACTTGGCAAATTCATTTTTCATAAGTTTGTATGCACAGACATCTGTTGTGGGCGTTCTTGGCAGTTTTTACGAGGCTTTTTTTAATAGTGTTCATATCGATATCGGAATTATATCGTATCGTCCGAAATTAAGAAATGTATCGTGATATAAATTTTGGCGATATTGTCTAGCCCTACCAGATATCATAATCCATTATATTGCATCTTCCAGTGAAAAAGTCCATCTCCTGTTTTGTTTTACTTCACATCAAAAGCCACCAACATATTTGTTTAGAACTGTTTTTGTGTGTAGACGGTGATTAATCTGTGCATATTTCTCTCCTGATTCAGAATAGATTTTTTTAACAGGAGAAGGTAATATTATGGATCAAGGACTCCAGTGTTTCCCCTGCCGTTATATTAGGGGGGCGGCCCACCCCTCGAACGGCACCCCCGCCCCCCTTGAAGGTAAAGTTAATTTTAGGCTACTTAATTTTATTTTCTCTATAGGGCCATATCACAACAGAAGTTATTTAAAGTTACCTTTCCTATATAACAGGTCTATACCTTGTTCTTTTATTAAACAAACTAAATAGCCTTATGTTATTTATTTTATGTACAAGACGGCATGGCATTTCTGTCTCTACGTTACATGGTCGCGGCTCTCTGCATCGCGCACAGCGGAGTTCCGCCCCGATGCGCACACACAAGTGAGCACGCTCCCACTCCCACTAATTTTTGTAAATATTAAGCTGCAAAATGACTATTTAAATATGAATTCTGCGTGTCTCTGTGTTAATGAATGGTGCAGACGCGCGGTTTTGTTTACTAGTACTTGTACTGAAGTGTGCGTGATGCTTTCGGTGATATTAACGTCTGCCGTCTCACTAATGAGGACATAAATACATGAACAACATCTCCAGAACTGCTCTGAGAGTCACATCATGAGCTTTTGACCATTTCCTTTGAGTAAAACTATCCTCATATAAACACAGGAATGTAAAGGTATTCACGGCAACCCGTCAAAATAAAAGTTTGTTTTAACTTGAAGACATTGCGGCAGAAATATATTACTATTGTTCAGTAGAATGTACGTAGTAGGCTACTACTACTACGACTAAAATGATTAAAACCTTATTTTTAAAGAATAATCATACAATATTTCTTCAATGTTTTAATTGTAATATTAAATCCCCTTTATTTTCCAAAAAAATTTAATTTGTTTAATTTTCATTCATTAAAAGATTAATTAAATGACTGTTTTATGCCATAAAAATGTAAATACACAACACAGAATTTCTGAGGGAAAAATCATAAAGCTATTGTAAGAATAAATGAAACTTTCAAATAATTAGACATGCTAAAACAGAATTAGGTAACAATAAAACACAAGGTTGGAAAAAATAAAACATTTCATAGGGTCCTAAACATGTAATTTGTGTTAAACTTTTAATAAATTGATGTTAAATTGTTTGTTTCATGATTTTAATTAATTATTAGACATGCTTTTTGATGAATAAAATTTAATTTAACCATTAAAAGGGATTCCAGAAAAATTAAACCAGGAAAAAATGGAAAAAAGCCGTAAACCTAGGGGAAACACTGGACTCATATTTTAGCTGGATTTTCAGAAAATATTCATTTTTTGCATGAACCATTCCTTTATGTTTGGTATTTATAATTAATTAAAAAATTTGCATTGTATGTTTTAGTCTTTTCAAAAATATATATATATTTTTTTATATTTAATACTAATGTAATGTTCAAACCAAACCAGAAATATAGTTTGAGAAAAACTAATACATTTGGATTTGACAAATTTGATTTTTTTAAAAATTGGTCCAGTCATTTTTTCAGTGCACAGATAGTGTTATATGTGTGTGTTGAGTGTTATTATGCAGCTCTTGTCAGTGAAGCTCACTCCTCACAGCGGTGTGTGTCTGAGAGGTGTGAGGAGGGATGCTGTAAGCGTGCTGCGTTTCAGCTCTACCTCTCCTCCTCCTTCATCTCCTCTCATCAGCACCTCCCACTCATCCTGTGCCACTCCACTGGCTCCCGATCCATTCACTCCCTACCGCACTGAACAGATAGGAGCACTACATTCACTTTTGCTCATGTAGAACTGTAACCGCTTTTCATCTTTGGATGCTCATCAGATGCGTCATTAGGTTTTTTGAAAGGCTTCATTCTCGATTTGACAAAAATGTAAAACAATACACTTGTTTGGGTTGCCCTCTGAAGAAAACCACATAGTGTGATGTGGCGATCATTCCTTCATCTGAGACAAAAAACACTTTAGCTGCGTCATACATAAGATGACTCGGCCAATGATATATGTGACCCTGGACCACAAAACCAGTCATAAGTAGCACAGGTATATTTGTAGTAATAGCCAACAATACATTGTATGGGTCAAAATTATTGATTTTTCTTTTATGCCAAAAATCATTAGAATATTAGGTAAAGATCATGTTCCATGAAAATATTTTGTACATTTCCTACCGTAAATATATAAAAACTTAATTTTTAATTAGTAATATGCATTGCTAAGGACTTCATTTGGACAATTCTAAAGGTGATTTTCTCAATATTTAGATTTTTTTGCACCCTCAGATTCCAGATTTTCAAATAGTTGTATCTCGACCAAATATTACAAACCATACATCAATGTAAAGCTTATTTATTCAGCTTTCAGATGATGTAAAAATTTTAATTAAAAAAAATGGACCCTTATGACTGGTTTTGTTGTCCAGGGTCACATATGACTTTTTTTTTTTTACATAACTTTTCTTTTTTTTGAGTGTAAACACATTTTAAGATAATTTTTTAAGGTAGTTTTTTTTTTCAAATATCATGAATCATTCATTCATAAATATTAGGTTTTTGGTGAGTCACACCACATGACATGTTACAATTTGAACTTGCCTTCCCTTGTCATTAAAAAGGTCAAATCATTTTAAGATGCTTATTGCGTTATTTTATAATTTTGCTTGATCACACTGATTTGTGGGACATTTTTATTTTTTCAAATAAAGCACTGAAGCAGGTTGTGTTCAATATTTTTTAAAGAAATAATTATAGAAAACATGCAAAAATGCTTAAGGTCTTCATTTTTTTCACTGAAGTTTTTTTTTATTCATAATGGCATCAGGACAGTAATACCACCCTGACATTTTTTTTCAGGGAACATTAAAGGGGTCATATGATGCGATTAAAATTTTTCCTTACTCTTTGGAGTGTTACAAGCTCTTGGTGCTTAAAGAAGATCTGTAAAGTTGCAAAGACTAAAGTCTCAAATCCAAAGAGATATTCTTTATAAAATTTAAGTCAACCACGCCTACCTAAAACGACTCGTTCTAAGACGCCCCCACATGTCTATGTCACGATGTGGGAAGATTTGCATAACGCCGTCTAAATGTTCACGCAAAGAAAGAAGGTGTAACTTTTATTCTCGCTGTAGTATTGTTGCTGCCGCCATGTCGTGAAAATGCTGTGTTTCGTTGTGAAAGCGAAACTACTTTGTTTGGCCTTCCAAAAGAGGACGATATCCGATTCGTCATGCCTAGAGCTGATCCGTCCTGGTCGCTGAGGAAATACATCAACTTCGCGCTGTGGATCGCCGGATCAGCTTTCACCGTGGACGAAGCGGAGTCATGTTTTTGTCTTGTCGCTCCGTCCTGACGGCATCACAGTATGGTAAGGGGCGTAACATTTCCGTCACACACTTGAGGTATTCGGCCAATCACAATGCACTGGATAGCTGGCCAATCAGAGCACACCTCGCTTTTCAGACCAATGAGCTTTGTAAAAATCGCTGCGTTTCATAAAGGCGGGGCATAGAGGAAAAACAATAATGTACAGTACGTGGAAATTAATGTGTTTTTTTAACCTTAAACCACATAAACACATTTCATTACACCAAATACACAAAATAATGTTCTTTTTAGCAACATCATATGACCTCATCTACATCATATTTATAATATATGATACACATATATTATAAACATACCAATACATATAAAGGTACATCCAAACCCCTTATACATACACATTTTACATGTCCACTCCAACTGTGTATACTCACAAATTCTTGAAGGCATATATATTTACAACGACCCTGACATTTTTGACTTTATTTACCAAAAGAAAAAAAACAATGAATTTGAATACAGAAATTATCAAAATGCTAGATGATGCGCATTCAGGTCTTTCCACAAATGAATTGCATTTTTAATGTATACTATTTGAGTCAATTTATAAATCCAGACAAAAAATGAGTGCCGCTTTGTTGATCCGACCGTTGTGTTATCATTGCATCTAAATCTGTGTGTTTTTGCTGGATAATGGTCTTTTTGCACTGTAGCGCTCAGTGAGCAGGCCACTCTCCCTGATGGATTGCATCTCCTAGCTTGCTTATTTCCCCCGCTCTCAGGAAGTCAGGTCTCTTTCTCCAGGGCAATTTCCACTTTAAATCTCAATCATATTTAAAAGGTAGAGTGGCACAAGACAGGGCAACTGTTTTTTTTTTTTTATTAAACCCCCAAACAAGTTGATGAGGTTTTTCAGGTTTTTTAAAATGACACTGTGCGATTAATCTAGGCAACCAATGAATAGCTAATGCTCATGGTGGGCAGTCAATTATCTGGGGATAGAGGCAGGAGGAGGCCATTCCTGGTCATTTATAATTAAATTTTAGTTAAGAGTCAGTTTGATCACTCCGTATCTTTGGAGGAGCTTTGGTTCAACAGCTGAAGCTTGACTTACACGCATCATTTACGCCGTTGTTCAGTGCTAACAATCTTTTAAAGCTGCAATAAATTAGCTTCTCTAGTTAAATCCACCTGTACAATGAAAAAAGGAAATGCTGAGGCCCATTCCGGTTAAAGAAATCCATATCCATCCTTGAGGTGCTCTGATACTTTGTGCGTTATACCGAAGCTCGGATCTTCTGAGGACGTTTTATGGAGGGTGAAGGCGGATCTTAGGGCAGAGGCTGCCAGGGGCTCATAGATTTTGGATGGTTTATGATCCAAGTTGGGCATTTCCCCCGGCATTTTCCCCGGTGTGTCCTTAGAGCGGCTCTAATCCTTAAAACACTCCATTGTGCTTGACAGAAAGACAGGATGCAGGATCTCAGTGGGGACTGGAAGCTTAAGGGATGTGCTGGTTGAGCCAACCCCAGGCAGGGCATCATGTAGAGAGACCGCCATGGAGGTTCATGGTGCTGAACTCCTACTCGAGGGTCCTCGGAGCCAGCTGCCGGCTGGTAGCAGTTTCCAGGAGCCCATTCATCAATGCAGAGCCTCTGAATAGCAGCCAGATATTCAACCTAGGCTCTTTGGAAAAACCTGACTCTACCTATATTTGTGAAAAATGTATCTTTACATACGGTTCACTGCAGTTTTCAGATGAAATGACAGCTAGTGGCAGTAAAAGTCCAACAACTTTTATTTATTTTCATACCAATTATCATTACAGGGACCAATGATCAATTAATAAAAACTTAGCCTATTTTCACACAGTTCCTTCCACAATACTGTTACAATCTCAAAACACTTACCATAGTGCATGATTTGTAAACTAATACATTTTGACATTTACAACCATATAACCAGCTCCATATGTATGGGTTTTCTGACATAGTAAACTTGCTTGATAGCTCACCTGGTACAGCTTGTGCTCTGGTACAGATGCCATGAAATACATGTCATGATAAAAGAGTTCAAAGACTTCTCGAAGCAAGCTAAAATGGCATGGTTGCTTCTGCAACTCACTTTTGCTTTTGTTAACACTGTTAGGTTTAGGGTATGGTTTAGTGTAGGTGGTATGTTATTTGTTAACACAAAGCATTAACCTTTTAGGACTCACTGTACATTTCATTTATGAACTGCCACGATATGTGCAATAATTAGTTAAAAAAATGTTTGTTCAAACAGCTGATTCATTCAGAAACGTGGCAAGTGACTACTGTCTTTATGAATGGGTTACTGAATCATTGACTCACTTGATTCGTTCAAAAAATTCATTCAGTAACGAAACACCGCTGTGTTGCTCGGAGACACAAAACAATTCTGCTGTGGCTTTGGAGCTGTTTTCATCAGCGAAATTGAGCAAAACAGTCAATATTGTGTCTAAAATGTAATTTCTTGTTTATTGAACTACAATTGAAAAAAATCACATTGCAATCGTGTTGAAACATTTTGGTCGTGCAATGTTGCTTACCTAAATCATATTATACATTTCCTTTTTTTCCAACCGAAGTATGCATCTATAACTTTTGTGAGTGCTGTTGCACTCATTTGTTTTGATTTAGCAGGAGTCTCTCTCACACACTCACTCAGGCTGCGCAAGCCTCATCTGGCACGACATAAATACATTATCAGTTGCATAAGTGTGACGTCAAAACAGACTGGCTTGGAATCGGTAGACTGATCGGGCCGGTCACCGGTCCGTGCCGATCATGTGGAAAACCGGCTAATTCCAATCCCTGGCCGGTCGATCGGTGCATCTCTTATAATTAGTTTAAAGGGTTAGGCTAGTTCACCCAAAAATGAAAATTAGCCTGTGTTTTACTTACCCTCGAGGCATCCTAGGTTTATTTGACTTTATTCTTTCCGATGAATCCAATCGGAGTTACATAAAAAATTGTACTGGATATTCCAAGCGTTATCAGTGCAGTGGGTGGGTGTTTCTGTTCAACAGTCCAAAAGACGTCAAATAAAGTGTGCGCATCCATAAGAAAACGTGCCTCACATGGCTCTGGGACATGGATAAAGGCTTCTTGTAGCGAATCCATGCGTTTCTGTAAGACAAATCCATATTTCATACGTAATTAACACTTTTCTCTCACTTCCGCTATCTGTCATACACGGAAGCCATTCCCGTGGATGACGTAGGACGTATGTGCGCGCCTCTGAGACATGCTAGTCTCGCGAGTTTGTTTACAGGAGCAAAAGAAGCACATTTTCCTTACTTTAGTAAAGGAAAACCAGTCTCCTGGCTTATATCATAATCCTCTGACATTTTTCTTTACAAATCCTAATTCATGACCGGCGTTTTGTTTCAAAGAAGAAAGTCGTATTCACCTAGGATGCATTGAGGGTGAGTAAAACACAGGCTTCATTTTTGGGTGAACTAATCCTTTAAATAAAGTATCAAAAGCAAGTAATCATATGGTTTTATTGAACAAAACTGTGAAAATACATAATGTATTATAAACAATAGAACTAATGGACATTATGCATTATAACAAATGCCTGCAGAGGGTGCCAATGGCCTGACAATTGTTTTACACTTTAATGCACAATCTAATCCTTGTTTAATATTGACTAAACAACATTTAATTTAAATGTCTTCTTAATCTTTAATATTTGGCCATTTCTTTATGACAGAAATGTTACGGCCACTGTAATATCTTGAATATGTGGACATCAAAATGTGTAAACTCAGAGAGACGGTTTGAGCTTTTATTTTCAAATCACGATGAACAGTTATCATATTGAGAAAGATGTTGATGTATTCTTCTGTGTTTGTGTAGGTTTATAAAAAATTTACCTTCCAAATCTGATGAAATGGTGCACATTGCATTCCTAGTTGTTAACATTATAATAAACCCAAATGCACAGCAATATGCATAGATGCATGCACGCATGTAAATGATAAAAGTTTGTATGGAGCAGCATTTACTGTGAACGGAGCCACTCTGAGATGCATGTATCCTACATGCATGTAAATAATTAAAGCGTATAAATTAAACCTGCATCGCGTATATTTATTTAATTGAATTGTTAGCGTTCGTGAGTTCACAATAGCATTATGCTTTATGATGATTTTAAAATGGGATTGATGGATCATGTAGCCTTGGAAAATGGTCTAACACTGTGTTTCATGGATTCTCGTTCATGGAATGCGCCACTTCCAGTATTTTGCCGGTTACTCGACACAGGCAAATTGCAGTCAAGGATTAAAAAAAAACTTGATTTAAAATCAAGTACTCAAATTGAATCGAGGAATCATGACAGCCCTAGAACTGAACACGCTTTTAGTGCCACTCACTGGAAATTTCACTTTAAAATTCTGACACGAAATGTGCAAGAAGGAATATAATATAACTTTGAAGAAATGTCTCTGCAGGCACGTATTTCCAATGAGCCTGGGTTGGAAATATAAAAAAAGAAGAAAAATGTTTGATACAGTACACTCTTAAAAATAAAGGTGCTTCACGATGCCATAGAAGAACCTTTTTGTCTAAATGGTTCCATAAAGAACCTTTAACATCTGAAGAACCTTTCTGTTTCACAAAAGGTTCTTTGTGGCGAAAGAACGTTCTTCAGATTACAAAAAGGTAAGAAAGAGATGGTTCTTTAAAGAACCTTTGACTGAATGGTTCTTTGTGGAACCAAAAATGGTTCTTCTATGGCATCGCTTGAAGAACCCTTTGAAGCAACTTTATTTTTAAGAGTGTAGTTGGTGACAATAGGTGGATACATGGCATGGTGTTGTTTAAAGGACTGTTTTAAAAAAAATCAAGTTTATAGGAGTCCTATGATGAAAGAATACGGGGTGAATTAAGTACCACTGTTATTTTGTAAATGCAGTGAATAAATTGCAGGGGATCTATTTTATTGGAATGGCTTGTGAAATAGTTCTTTCCTTATGGATGGGAAACTTGTTTTCTCAGCATGGATAAATTGGGCGAATTAATGTCTTAGACTAAGCTTGTTATGTTAATTGAGGCCATGGGGGTTGTTTTTAGTGAATGGAAGTTATTAGGGTGCTGATTTATGAATAAGAGGATTCATAGGTGTTTTTTGTTTTGTGAATGGAGACAAAAGAGGCCGCTGGGTTGAATTGACTCTGCATAACCGCGGAAATGTGCACGTTTGAGGCAGAGACACGGTGTGATCGGCTGGCAAGCTACACAAGAACATAGTGTTCTTCAACCTCTAAAGCAGTTCAGGGCCTCCAAACATAAGGCAGAAGGAGAGTAGGAAAATGTGAGTGAGAGAGAGAAAGTGAGCAAAAACGCTGCATAGAGTGCTGTGTGGAAAGGCCAGCTCACAGATTTCTCATTTCAGCTCTCAGGTTATCCCGAATGAATTGAGAAAAATGATTCACACTGAGAGTTTTTTTCTGTAATGTTGTTCTTGTTTATTTGTTCAGATGTGGCTGCTGTTTCAAACATCTCTGCTTCCTGCCTTCATCAGTGAAATAAATTACAGATAATGAGAAAGAGGCTGCCATCGAGGACCTGCTATTTCTGACAGTGAATGTTGTGGCGGTTTTGAGCCACGATGAAGGCAAGTGGATTGGTTATTATTTAAGACCAATTAGGGCTAGACAATAATTCAATATCAATATGTATCGCGATATAATTTTTTTCAAATCGTGTGACTGGAGTAATGATGCTAAAGCTCTGCTTTGAAATAACAGGAATAAATTATATTTTCAAATAGAAAACAGTTATTTTAAATAGTAAAAATATTTCAAAATGTTAAAAAAAAACGTTTTTGCTGTATTTTGGATCAAATAAATGCAGGCTTGGTGAGCAGAAGAGAATTCTTTAAAAAAACATTAAAAACTTTCTGTTCGAACACTTTTGACTGGTATGTTAGCCTATAGTTTGAAGTAAAAAATATTAATATTAATAAGTAGAGTCTGAGATTTATTTGACGGTGATTTCACATTTCTTGTTTGTATGAAGGTTAAATACCAATAAAAGGTGAACATTTATTTATTTGCACCATTTTTTTCCCTAAAATATTATATAGTTTTATAGGAGTAGGTTTCATAGAGTTGGCAAATTAATTTTTCATAAGTTTGTAGGTACAGACATCTGCTGTGGCCGTTTTTATGAGGCTTTTTTAATAGTGTTCATATCGATATCGGAATTATATCGTATCGACCCAAATTAAGAAATATATCGTGATATACATTTTGGCCATATCGTCCAGCCCTAAGACCAATATAAACATACAGAAGATTTCAGATTTTTAGGGCTCTACAAGAAATGTCCGTTTGTCAACTGGCTGTTCATTTTTCAGCTGTTTCTATTGCATTTATTTGAAATGAATTCTGTACAAATATAAAATCTATGCATTTGTTAACATACACACAAATGCTGTATCTGAAAACACATACTGAGCAGGTACTACATTTGATGAAGAACTTACTGCGCAACACATATGTTAACTTTTTGCCTTTTTGTTGTTTTTTTGTTAATGCTATATAGGGAAGTACTTTTGACCAAATTCTAAAGTTGTATTGCATATGAAGAGTTTGGTTCCAAAACACGATAAACTGCATTTTTTTTTTTTTTAATTGTGTTTCCGCCAAAATCAGTTTTGTATCTGGTCAGTATTGAAAAGTAAATTTTAAATTTTACACAAAATGCAATATCCGTCGAGTAGGGCTGTGCGATATAGAAGATATATGCAATACCTTGTTAAAAAATGCGATATTCGATATGCGATACGATATTGCTTAAAATGTGTAAAATCTTGATTATTTCAATTATATTTTAAAATATTTAAAAATGAAAAATATATCACCAATTTGTTTCACATTCTTTCTTGGAAAAGAAAGAATCACTACAACTTCTGAAAGTGACCAGCAGTGTTATAGCATTACATAAAAAGTAATGTAATTTTAACATCAGTGTGACTGTGAACATACAAAAAAAAATTAATTACACTAATTTTATATCATTGTAACTTTGCTTTCCATACACTTTAAGTACTTCTTCAGATACCACAGCAAACACTATAGTCTGAGAAAGTTCAAACATGATTAAAGGCAAGTGAACAGTCAGTAAAAAAACAAAAAGGAAGAAAAAGAAAGAAAGAAAAAAAAAGACACAATTTACAAGCATAGATAAATTAAACAGTAGTATTCACATACAGAAATGTAATAATTAAGTGTAAAATAACACTGCATAGTGTTCACTGTATGAATTAAATTTAGATTAATCTTTGTTATA